>NC_086321.1:222401866-222707394 GCF_036172605.1 Pelobates fuscus | reverse complement strand
TCAGGCAAAGAAGTCTGGATATGAAAGATCTTCCCTGCGGAATGATGCGCATGGCAAAATTCAGGGATCCGAGAAGGGACTGAAGTTCCTTCCTAGTGCAAACATCATTCCGCAGGAACAAGTCTATTTCCCCTCTCAAACGTGTCAGTTTGTCGTGAGGGAGGCTAGCTTTGAGGTTAATCGAGTCCAGTTCTATCCCCAGAAAGGTCAATTTGGTAGTGGGGCCTATAGTTTTGGCTGGGGACAAAGGGACTCCAAGTGTGGCAAATAGTGCAGTAGTGCTTTTGATTGATGTGGGTGATGTTGACCCTGGCTCTATAAGTAAAAAGTCGTCGAGGTAGTGGATAACGGAGTGACACCTGGTGATGTTCAGGAGCAGCTAGCACAACGACTCTGCGAAAATGTCGAACAGTTTGGGGCTGCTACGAGAACCGAAAGTGAGTCGTGTAGAGAAGTAGTATAGATCACGCCATTTAATACCGTGTAAGTGCCAGAGTGAGGGGTGCATGGGTAGTAATTTAAAAGCGTTAGTAATGTCCGTTTTGCTAAGCCAGGGTCGGTTACCAGATGAAATTATGGAATGTATGGCGTCGTCGATGGTTACGTATTGAAGTGAAAATTCGTCTGCTGGAATGAGTGCGTTTATGCTAGGAACAAAAGAGGAGTGCGGTGCCGATAAATCAATAATTAAACGTTTTTTATTAGAATATTTGTGAGTAGCGATGCCAATGGGGTTAGTGCGCCAGGAGGAAAATGGTGAAGAGGTGAAGGGGCCTATCATAAACCCGTTGGTGATTTCTGAGGCAATGAGGGAGTCTGTGGAGACTGGGTCTAAACGTGCAGACTGTAGATTAGGGCATTCTAATGTACCTGGGGGAATGGCAACTATACCCGTGAGAAACCCTTTAGTGAACCCTGTGGTGAGATAATCTACCAGATGCCTGCTAGGGTGAGACCTTAGATAAAAAACCAGGTTGTCGATGTTTATGTCGGTTAGTCATTTGTTTGGTGACAACCTGGCTGGACACATGGTCTTAGTATGTGCCCTGAAACATATGGAGCAGATGTGCAATAATCTACAGGCGCTGAAACTGCAGGAGCCTGCGTTAAAGTTATTGCACACCTGCGCCTTCCCTAGAAAGGAGATGGGCCTACCTAGCTTATCCCGAAGACCACCTGATGACTTGCTGTAGGGGGTGAAAGTAGAGTGAGGTGTGAAAGAGTGAGAGGTGGGTGTGGAGGTGGTGGGATCTGCTTCGACTGGACATAGGTCCGCCATGTGGGATGTCGAGTTGCATATGGCACAAGCCGGGGGCCTGAGTCCAGCGAAGTGGTGACAGAACAATTCAGTGTCCATCTGACCCCAGTTCATTTTGATATTGAACTGTTTTAGATGGGTCGCCGCCTTCGCTGACACTGACTTGTGGTAGTCATAGAACGAGGAGCCCCCGTACTTGATGCCTAGATCCACCACCTTGTGCAGATAAAGGTCTAACTCCTCTCTCCTGTGGGGGTACACTGTGCAAATAACATCTCTATATATCCCGAAGGCTATCACAAACTGTGGGATTGATAATTTTTTATTAAGCCTGGGATCCCTCGTCTTGAGTACCACAGAAATGTCGCCATAGTTGAAGGCCTTGTTCTCAAGAACATCCTGGGAGGCTATGAGCAGAGACACCAGACACACGTCCTTCCCGTCTAAGATATCTTTCTTGATAGAGTCAGGGACGGAGTGTGCTGGTGACTCAAATGGTGTAATGGCTGTGCCTGGTGCTAGGGGGGGGGGGGGTATGGGAGGGCATGTAGGTATGATGGGTACAGCCGTGATAGGAGCTGGGATTATCGTGATAGGGGCTGGGACTATCGTGATAGGAGCTGGGACTACCGCAGTAGTACCTGGGGAGGAGATGGCGCTCTCCACCTTGGATAGTCTGTTATTGAGGGCCTGAAGATTGGCCAAGATCTCTGCCAGGGTATCCTGGTTGGACGTGCTGTAACTAAGTGGTAGTCCTTGAGAGCTAGTGCCTGGCCTAGGCTCGGGGGCTTGGTGGGTCAGTAGCCTATAAAGTTCAGCCTTTCTGGCTGTGGCCGGGAAGGGGATTCCCCTGAGCCTAAGTTCGGCCGTAATTTTGGGAATAGTCCATGCTCTCAAGGACGTGGGGGTTGAAAGGGTGAGAGAATCGCTTGGAGACTCGGGTCTGGTTGGCGTGAATGGTATATCTTCAGTCAGTTCTTCGGTTGGCATGGGTTCTTGGGACATTCTAAAAAGGAAATGATTATGCGAAGATATATTAGTGAGGGAGTACGGAAGTTTGGGGTGTGTGGGGGGTGAGGTAAATGGAAGAACTGGACTGTAATGCTAGATGCCGAAGCGAAGAGTTTAACTGTTGAATGTTTTGGTAGGTGAGGCCCTGCTAATGCCAAGTGGCGGTGAGAGGCTCTACCTATGATTTGGCTTATGACGTGATTGCCACAGACGTGGTGGCGGGGTGTTGGCCTCTCGGTGACAGTAAAGAAGGATCAAAACGTGTGGCCGTGACGGGTGAGGCCCTGACTAGAGCCCTATAGTAGGGCATGCGAGGCTTCTAACTATGATTTGGGCGTGGGGCCGTACCTCCGTGTTGAGGTGGGGCGGGGATGGATGGCCTCGCAGGATAGGGTTAGAACTAATAGGGTGAGCTTAAGGCGTAAGGCCTAGACCCTGTAGCCAGTTCGATTGTATACTAAGGGTATAATGCGTGGCCTGGAGTGGTGTGTGGATACCAACCTTAACTGGACGCAAATGGTTTCTGGAACCTTTTAGGCAGATTAAGTGTAGTGAGTCTTGTCGTCTGGCTGTCCTCGTTGAAGAATCCTGGGAATTTAAGAAAGATGTTGATGTATTTATACGTATCGTGGTGGCGTATGATTTGTTTTCTTTTTGATAGGGGCCTGCGTTGAGGGATCTGGAATGTTTATGGAGTTTGATTGGGATGATTTTTGCTATTTTTAGAGAAGGCTGAATGAGGCCTAGGGTTGGAAAATGGACGTATTCGGGAAGGGCGTAAGTACCTGAAGGTATGGCTGAGTACCGGGTCAGGATTTGGTGTGTGATCCAGAGCCTGGAGGCCGTATGACCGTATGTCTGGATAGAAAAAATAAAGTAACGAGATTAACGTATCGTGGGCGTAAGCTTCTGAAAAAGCAGAAAGGAGATGATGAGACTACGTGAGGTCTTGTATGAAGATTTGTAAGTAGAAATTAGAGGACTATACCTTGGTAGGACGTACAGAAATTTCGTATGGACGTAGTAGGGTTACCAGTGTAGACCGGTGGAAGCCTAGGTTAAATTCAGGAGCTTAAGGATTGACTGAACAAAATATACATAGTTAACAACAGGTGCGATGGTATGTAATGAATTTTGTATTTTAATTTTATATATTTAAATGAATTTTACTTAGACCGTGAAGACAAAGAATGATAAAATACCGTACCTGTTCCTGTAAAGAAAAAGGCCTTGAAACTATCAACTTTAGCTCAAAGTGAGAAACCGAAGTATTCTGTAAAGTTAAAATATGTGGCGGCGTGATTATATGAGAAATGCTTTAGTACATGTGTTTAATGTTCCGGGTGTATTTACTGGTTAGACAAAGTATTTATTAGTATATGTGTCGTTTTACAGAAAATTTAGGGTAGCGAGCCGTATATTTTACAATAGTAGTGGGAGTATTAAGGTTAGTAAAATGAATATTGCTTGTCTAACATTGATAGAAAATCGAAAAGGCTGGTATTAACAATGAGTAAAATATATCACACTAAACAGACGAGTAGGTATTAAATAGTAACCTGATGTAGATTTATTTAAAATAGACCTACATGCATACAGTAGCCTATTTAAATAAGATCTAATCGCATATGTGTAGGAGCGTCGTGTTTGTACTTAACATAAATGACATAAGGTGGTCCTGGGTGACCGCATGTAAAGAGGGGTATACCGGTAATATCATTGTGTACATGGAATTATAAGCTAAGTAGTGAATAACGTATGAATATGTAAACGATATGTAAACGATATGTAAACGATATGTAAACGATATGTAAACGATATGTAAACGATATGTAAACGATATGTAAACGATATGTAAACGATATGTAAACGATATGTAAACGATATGTAAACGATATGTAAACGATATGTAAACGATATGTAAACGATATGTAAACGATATGTAAACGATGAGAAAAAGAACCGGTGCGAGCGTAGATTAGTTTAAACGAGCATGTAATAGTGTGATTAAGTTTAAAGGGAGCCTACCCCCACGTTTTTAGGCCCGAACGGCGGGAAAATAGCGGAACGCTATTTCCTTCGCCTAACTCACGAGTATGTGCCGGTGTTGAGACCGGAAGCCGGGTACCTCGACCGGAAAACGGCTTGGAGGCTACGAACGGACGGAGGGCTTGTTCTGAACGTCTGTCTGCTGGAAACACGAGAAAAATTCTGGCGGGAACCGGAAGTGCTGGTTGCTATGGGGACCAAACAATCAGCTGAACGGCAGAGGTGAGTAGGGGCTGGGAGTTTAAGTAGGGGACTTACTCCTCCCACAAATTCAGGTCTCCACAAGTTCAGGCCTTTTAACATATGTATATATGTGTATATATGTGCATTATTTCCACAAAATGAATCTACATTTTAACAGATCTCTTCTGATCTGCGTCCATGTTACACCTAATTACTGCACTATTTAGATTTGCATGCAATATATGTTTGAATTAATTTTAGATACACCTTTTGAAAATTTGTACACATCCAAACGACAATGCTTTGGTGCCCATCTTTATTTGCACACCATCTAGTGAATTTTTAGGCTCTAAATGTCCAGAGTGCATTTTTGCACCCTCTTATCTCTTTAACACCATTTTTATTATTGGATATGACCTATCCATTCATTTTATTTTAATTTTAAGAAATTTGAATACATGGCTATGATTTACAAGTATTTGTCTAATCTGTGATATTTTCATGATGCTTCCCAAAATTGCTTAACTGGCAGAAAAGCAAAAATGTTAATTCAATAATAAAGAGCTTTTGAGGGTTTTGTGGATTGTATATTTCAGCATTTTGAAAAACCTTTAGGAAGATTCAACTAAGCAAGTCTATATTGGACTTTGTAAACTATTAGGTATCCAGAAAATGGTTTGAAAATAACGTTGAGGTGTGTTTGAGGTATTTGTGGCTAACTACTAAGGAACAAGAGAAAAAAAATGTGTGTGTGTGTGTGTGTGTGTAATCCCTCCAACACACCTTTAACTTAGATGTGCATGATGTAGGTAACATGGAAAATAGACCATTAGCTGTTAAAGTGTCTCTGTCAGCAAAAATGTACTTTATCTAATCTAATTCAATATAGTTCTCTTGGTATGAATCTCTCTTTATTTAACCAATTTATTTATCTGAGTGTTGTAGTTTTCATAGAAATCTAAGGAAAAGTAAGGGCTACCTTTAGCAATCCTAATTGCTAATCGCAATCACGTTGACAGAACTTGGCAATGGGCGTGGCTTAAAACAAGATTTTGTTTCAGTTGCCACTCAGATTTACCTACAGTCCAACTGAGCATGGGCATTTGAAAACAAAATGGCTGCACCCAGATACTGAGAACTGGCACAAGGAAGAACATATTCTAAATATGCAAAATGCAAATAAGTTACAGGGAACATAAGGAAAGTAAAAAAAAAAAAATCTGAAGATAAACAGAACCCTTTAAATTATCTCCACTACATGGCACGATCATTCATTTAAAAATGTGCAACAAAAATGCATTTCCCTATTATGGTTTCATTATAATGTTTTGTATTTGTTTTGTATTAAACAATATGAAGCAGTTGTATTTTTATTCGATTACGTTTTATTTTTCATTAGTAATTAATCTGGTGCAATAATGTAAGTTAACAAGAATTCTTCTTGGAATTGTAGGAGCATGTCTGGCATTATTTGCAGGCTTTTTTTTTTTTTTTGGTCAATCTTTCTTTGAGGCATTATGTAATTCACTACAGAAAAGAGAATTTCAGTACATATTCAGAAGACATTAGTGTAATAGGTGCATAGTTCCAATCAGACTCAAGAACAAACTGCCTCATTTTACGTTAAGAAAATACATGTCTAGGCACAGGAGTAAACAGGAACATTAGACATACGATTTATCTTAGGCATGTGGTTATACGGTAAAGCGTGTGAGGTAAACAAGAGAAATTAGGGTTGCTGTCCTTTTTTTAAACAGTTTTATTTTTCATTTTATACCGGTTACAGTTGGGTAATCAAAACCAGTTTAGTTTAATAGCGAGTGGTTTTGGTATATTGATCATGCCACTACAGTCCAACTGCTCTATTCTTTGCTATTTAGGAGTTAAAGTGGACCTCTTATGCTCATTAGATTGAGTGAATTATGTTATCTATACATTGTGCTAGCAGTTTTGCCAGCAAATGTATAGATTAGGAGAAAAAGGCTATTTGAAGATATTTTCTCCCAGCTGTCAATCAATGCCTTCAACCAGGAGCTGTTGTTGCAATGGAAACTCCCAGTTGGTGCTTCTAGTGCTGGCCAAGGTGTATAAAAACTGAGTGCCACTACATCACTTATTTACAATACTGGCAACTAAGCCAGCGTGCTGACATCAAGGAGGAGGTTTTTACCTGCTTGGGCATGCATGTCAAGCATTGCAAATTAAAGAAAACTGCAGGTGGAGCAGAGGATGGCTTGGAGGAAGGTGTTACACGAAGAGTAACAGCCAAAAAGCAGTGCTGGAATAGAGGAAAGATGAGTAAATAATTCTATCTTACATTGAATAAATCATGTATCTTTGTAAAGTATGGTGTATTAAATATATACGGGAGTGACTTCAGGTAAGTGAGTTTTTTCCATTACAGGTTTACTTTAAATCACTTTATTTATGCAGCTTTAACCACACTTCCCCTGCATGTGACCTACACAGTCTACCTACAAATTTTCTGTAAACCGAATGTAATTCTGTAATTGCATCTTGTGTTTGATGAAAATTCAATTAACAGAGCAGGAGATGAAGTCTTAATAAGTATACACACTAAGGTGTCACATTTGATTGAAACCATTTTTTCCCTCCATGTTAGCTGTGTGAATCACAGACAGGAGAAGTGTGGCTAGAGCTGCATAATCAAAACAAAAGTAATTTAACTCCTAAATGGCGGAGAATTGAGCAGTAAGACTGCCAGGTCATTATCTATACCAGTGGTTCCCAAATCAGTGCTCATGGACCACAAACAATCCAGGATGTATGTATTTTTAGTTCAGTGGAGATACTCACAAAACATTTGTGGCTGTTTTAAAGACACGTTAATATTCTGCAAACAAAACGACAGAATTTGTATTCCTTGTATAGTCGTCGGCTGCAGTGTATTGACTAGGCATGTACATTTTAATACTACATTTCTGTTGGACGGTTGTACAGTTTTGCAATGCATGACTAATTATGTAGACTAATAGACCCATTTGTGATTATTCAGGATAAAGTGGGAGAATTTGCCAAATTGTCAAAGATTGAACTTCTTGAAGCAACCGAGAAATCAGTTGGACCTCCAGAGATGTACAAGTTTCATTGTGAACTGAAAAACTGCAGGGAAAAAGAAAGGGAACTTGAAGTATGTTTGGGGCTGGTTTGCGTGCATTTAAAAAATGTTTTTAAAAGAAATTGTATTTCCCACTTTCTTTCTCTTTCTATAGCATTTTCTTCTTGTTATTCTTCAGTTAATTTGATTGAGTATTTTAACCCCTTAAGGACAGAGCTTCAGAAGCTTGTCTTTCACTTAATGACAACGGCATTTTTTGCATTTTTTGCTGTTTGCGTTCAACTGCAATTTGCATTTTACTAATTTATTGCACCGACGCATATTATATACCGTTTTTTAGAGGACAGAAAGGGCTTTAATTTGATGTAACATACCGTATATACTCGAGTATAAGCCGAGGCCCCTAATTTTACCCCCAAAAATTGGGAAAACGTATTGACTCGAGTATAAGACTAGGGTGGGAAATGAAGCAGCTACTGGTAAATTTCTAAATAAAATTATATTAACTGAATATTTATTTACAGCGTGTGTATATAATGAATGCAGTGTGTATATGAATGCAGTGTGTGTGTATGCAGTGTGTATGAGTGCAGTGTGTGTATAATGAATGGAGTGCAGTGTATGTATGAGTGCAGTGTGTGTGTGTATGAATGCAGTGTGTATATAATGTATGCAGTGTGTATGAGTGTAGTGTGTGTATATGAGTGCAGTGTATATGAGTGTGTATAATGAATGCAGTGCAGTGTGTGTATATGAGTGCAGTGTGTATATGAGTGCAGTGTGTATATAATGAATGATGAATGCAGTGTGTGAGTGCAGTGTGTGTATGAGTGCAGTGTGTATGCAGTGTGTGTATAATGAATGCAGTGCAGTGTGTGTATGAGTGCAGTGTGTATGAGTGCAGTGTGTATGAGTGCAGTGTGTATGAGTGCAGTGTGTATGAGTGCAGTGTGTATGAGTGCAGTGTGTATGAGTGCAGTGTGTATGAGTGCAGTGTGTATGAGTGCAGTGTGTATATAATGAGTGCAGTGCAGTGTGTGTATGAATGCAGTGTGTGTATGTGTGAGTGCAGTGTGTGTATGTGTGAGTGCAGTGTGTGTGTGTGTGTGTGTGTGTGCAGAGCATTAGTTGGGGTTGGGCATTTTATTAATTATTATTTAATTATTATCTTAATATTTTTTTTTTAGGTGATTATTTTTTTATTTTATTATTAATTGTATATTTTTTTGTTATTATTTTAATAATTTTTTTTTCTTATTAGTTTTATTAATATTTTTATTTTTTCGTCCCCCCTCCCTGCCTGTTAGCTGGCCAGGGAGGGGGGCTCTCACTCCCTGGTGGTCCAGTGGATGGGCTGTAGGAGGGGGGCTGGCAGGAAGCTGTAACTTACCTTCACAGCAGCTCCTGTCAGCTCCCTTCTCTCTCCTCCGTCCGTGCAGCTCCCAGGTCGGCTTCCTCTGCAACTCTCGCGGCCGCACGGAAGCCGACCTGGGAGCTGCACGGACGGAGGAGAGAGAAGGGAGCCGACAGGAGCGGCTGTGAAGGTAAGTTACAGCTCTGCCAGCCCCCCTCTCCCCCCAGTCTGTATTATGGCAATGAAAATTGCCATAATACAGACACTCACTCGAGTATAAGACGAGTGGGAGTTTTTCAGCACAAAAAATGTGCTGAAAAACTCGTCTTATACTCGAGTATATACGGTATATATATATATATATATATATATATATATATATATATATATACATAAATGCTTATTTATTATTAAAAAATACAGAAAAATGCAAAAAAAATTAAAAATTCTGATTTTTTTTTTTTTTTTTTACAGTTTTTGCAATAATAATGTGTGCACAATTAGTGCAGGTTAAGGAAAGTAATTAAAAATAAATTCATTTAGTTGTTCTGATTTACAGAATATATAATGTGTCTGGGATTTTCATTTTTTTGTGGTAGTTACAGGTCACAAAGCACAAGGAGCAAAATAAACTTTAATGTGGAGCGATTTTAGAATTTGGTATGTTTGTCTTGTAAGCCTAATAGCCATAAAAGAAAACAAAATTGCCACACAAAAGTATATATTTATATAAAGTAGACACCACAGGCTATTTAAACAGAAACTGATAGTCAAAAGAAATGGCTATCAGAAAATAAGAGGGAACAAGACAGAGAAATGAGTGAAAGCTCGAAAACTGGAATGAGTGGGGTTTCACCAAATCCCAAGGGTTAACGTAGAAAAGATACAATTTATCCAGGAGCTTATACAATGAAAAAGAAAATGCCTTACAGGCATTTTCTTTTTCATTGTATAAGCTCCTGGATAAATTGTATCTTTACCACAGGCTATTTACCTAAGGTTGTTTTGACACTTTTTGAGTAGCCATTTCACCGCCAATCTCTGCTAAATATTGGAGTAAAATTGTGTTTTTGGGGGGTTTTCGCATACAAACTTATAACAAAGAACTTCTCATGTGTATTTTGTAAAGTTGGTGTGTGCTATTCCTGTACAAAGTTTTATTATGTGTTCAGTTACTTCTGCTGAGTAAAACGGTACCCCCATTGTATGTCTTTGGCACTATTTCGTGAAGCTACAGTGCCATATAGGAGACCTGTCCTTTTCAGTATTCACAGTAGAATTTTGAGAGACGGATTTAATGAGCCTATGCTTCCATTTGGGGTATTATAACAGTTTGACTGTTCAAACCCCCCCCCCACAAAGGCCTACCATGTGTAAAAGTAGACACTCCAGGGTATATCATAAGGTGCATATTGTGCCTTAGCATGCCCCCATTTTTTCACCAATATATGCCAAAGTATGTGGTAAAAAATAATTTGGGGCATTTTTTTACATACGCATTGCATTTTTGCTGGGCATTTTGTATATTTCATATGTGCCATTAAGTTCAAAACCTCCAAATTATGCTCAGCTAAGTCTTCTGAGTAAAAAGACATCCCCAATGAATGTCTTTGGCACTATTTTGTGAAGCTACAGTGCCATATTTGAGACCAAGCCATATCAGTTTTTACAGAACTTTGAATTTTGACGCTGGGCCTATGTGCAATTTCCAAGCATCTTCGCAGGTTTTAAATTCAAACTACCCCACAAAGGCCGCGATTGCGACGATCTGGGGTTAATTTTACCGCGTGACGGGCGAGGTCCGTCATCCGTCGTTAAGGGTTTCCCCAGGATGACGGACCTCGTCCGTCACCCGTCCTTAAGGGGTTAAGTGCAGCAGCTTGTTGTGGTTTTGTTTACCTTTAATGTTTCTACTTACTTAACCCCTTAACGCCGTTACGGCGTTCCATGCCGTCGCGGCTTTAAAGGGCTTTAAAGCCGTTGCGGCGGCATAGAACGCCGTAACGGCTTGCAGCCCCAGGAGCAGAGGTGTACTCACCTCCGCCGCGATCCTCTTCTGGGGGGCTGTCTGAGAGCCCAGGCAGCCCCCCTCCGGCAAATGAGGCCCCCGGGGGCCATGTGATCGCTCTCAAAGAGCGATCACATGGCCCCCTATAGCTGGCTATGGATCTGCCAGCAGGGGGACTGTCTAAAATATTAGACAGTCCCCCTGCTGGTAGGTAGTGTAAAAAAAAAAATATTAAAATGTTATAAAATAAATTAAATGCCTTTTTTTATATATATATATATATATATATAATATGTGTATATATATATATATACATATTATATACATGTAACGTCATACGTAATGTATTTTAATATTAATATTAGTATATATTAATATTAAAATACACTTAGAATGACGTTACATATATATAATATGTATATATTATATATATAATAGATCTACATATATATATTATATATATATACGCATAATTACAATAATAAATAAATAAAATAATTAAATAAATAAATAAAATATTGAAACAAAATATAAAATAAATTATATATTCATATGTAATTTCATTCTAACTGTATTTTGTTATTAATATATATATATATTGGAAACAGAATACACTTAGAATGACATTCTATATATATCTATCTATATATAAAATACAAATAACCGCAAATATATATATATAGAGATAAATACATATAATTACATTAGTATACACGTAGAATTTATATACCTATAAATGCATATATATTAAAATTCTACGTGTATATTTAAGTAATTTTTTAACATAATTATGTCATTTGATTAATTAAAATTTGATTGACATGCCTGACAACACAGGGAGAAAGTGCAGAGAATTTAATTTGCAAGCACTATATTAGACCCTGTAACTCTCCAAGACACCATAAAACCTGTACATAGGGGGTACTGTTTTACTCGGGAGACTTCGCTGAACTCAAATATTAGTGTTTAAAACTGGTAAATTGTATTACAACGATGATATTTTAAGTAAAAGTGAAGTTTTTTGCATTTTTTAAAAACAAACGGCACTTTTATGGACTATATTATTGTTGTTATATGTTTTACTGTTTTAAAACACTAATATTTGTGTTTAGTGAAATCTCCCGAGAATAACAGTACCCCACATGTACAGGTTTTATGGTGTTTTGGAAAGTTAGAGAGTCACATATAAGGCTTGCATTTCATTTTTTTGACATTGAAATTTGCCAGATTAGTTATGTTGCCTTTGAGACCGTATGGTAGCCCAGGAATAAGAATTACCCCCATGATGGCATACCATTTGCAAAAGTAGACAACCCAAGGTATTGCAAATGGGGTATGTCCAGTCATTTTTAGTAGCCACTTAGTCACAAACACTGGCCAAATATTAGTTTTTTGCTTTTTTCACACAAAAACAAATATGAACGCTAACTTTGGCCAGTGTTTGTGACTAAGTGGCTACTAAAAAAAAACTAAACATACCCCACGTTCAATACCTTGGGTTGTCTACTTTTTCAAATGGTATGCCATTATGGGGGCAATTCTCATTCCTGGGCTACCACACCGTCTCAAAGGTAACATTACTAATCTGGCAAATTTCAATTTGAAAATGGAACGTTCTATATTTGACCCTGTAACTTTCCAAAACACCATAAAACCTGTTAATGGGGGGTACTGTTGTACTCGTGAGACATCGCTGATTACAAATATGTGCATTTTGTTGCCGTAAAACCTAACAGTATTATGACATTTACAGCTAAAATGTGAGGCGGAACTACAAATTAAATTTTTTTTTTAAATTTCTCAGTTTTTTTTTTTAATTTTATTCATAATAAATTGTTTCAAATACAAATATTTTATATGAAATGAAAGCCCTGTTTCTCCTGAACAAAATGATATATAATAAGTGGGGGTGCATTTAATATGAAAGAGGGGAACTACGGGTGAACAGACATAGCGCAAATTCCAGTTTTTGTTTACGTTTTGTTTTGATCAGAACGTGTACTATTGACTCCGTCCTGAAGGGGTTAAAGGTTATTACATGCTTCTTTTGTTTAATGAATCTTATTTCAGTTTCATTCAGTTATTCATTCTTTGTAGCACAATGGGATATTTATACATGTCTGCAATAACACACAGCTAAAGAGAAGCAATGGTCATAACTAAATCAAAGACCTATATATGCCAACGCTGAAATTAAGCCATATTTGTGTCATTCTTAGTGTAAGTTTTGTTCAAAATGTAGCATTCTGTATCACTTTTTTAATCCAGGATGACGCACAGTGTAAATGTGGAGGTTTAGATTCCATAGGTCTATCTTTTTTTTTTTTTTTATCTTTATTTTTGCTGTGCAGATAAGAAAAATTACAAACTGGCTCCAGGTACCCCAACGGCAATCCTTGAGTTGCTTGGCTTGTATAACAAATAGGGTAGTTGCTAGGCATTGCACATTTTTGGTGATTTAGGTACAAGATAAGGTTACACGCAGATGGTATAGTTAGTTTAGCTAGGTACACGTTTAAACATGAGCGATATAGCATCCCCCCCCCGAGACCCCCACAGCTACATATGAATGCAGTTAGTAAGGCTAGAACAGTAAGACAGGTAATATTTCAACATTGCCATAGTTATACTGGGGCAGGTAAAGACTAGATATGACATCTTTAGCAAGTCCCCTTGTGACTCATGGATTCAGCTTGTTCACGTTGTTGTCCGGTGGTCTGCCTGTGTTGCGGCTGTTGCGGGGCTGGTTGACCGATGTTGCACTGAGTGATGTGCGGCATCCGGCTTGCTGTACCTGGACCCCGGTGTGTCTAGAGGGTGGCGTGTTGTGGAGTGGGGGCTGATGTTCCCCGCTGTTCAGGCAAGTGCTGGCTTGGCGTGCTGTGCCCCTTTGCAGAGAGTCACCTGAGGTAAGTGTCCCATTAGGGTGCCAGGATGCGTGTGTGCGGCTGGGATTTGTGGGTGTCCGCTCCTTTGGTGCTGCTGAACCACTTTGGTTGCGGCATTTGTGCGGTGGGCAGCTTTCAATCAGCTCTTGGTGTAGGCGCGCGGTCTCCGCCATCTTAGGGTCTGCATCTGGCAGTGCTGCTAGGCCTTAGTCTCAGTTGTAGCGGTTGGGGCCTCAGGGGGAGGACCGGGATCACCCCCGCCGGTCCAGAGGGGGGGGGGGGGAATGGAGCCGGTTCCTCGAGGGTGTAAGCCCCAGGTTGTACACTGTTTGGCAGGATAGCGGGGCGGCGGCTGTCCGCTCCACTCACCGCCGGAGTAGGCCTCCGCTTCAGCGTTGAAGATTTCTCCCCCAGGGGACTAATACTCATCGAGCAAGCCTCACCCTGGGTTCAGTGCGCTCTGCCCGTCGAGGGCTGCCGTTGCTGGCCGGTATTTCTGTTAAAAGTCGTAGTTTTGTGGTTGAAATGGCTTAGTTTTTGCTGGAGCTGGTCTGTCTTGCGACCGTCCAGCTCGGCGGTCCGGCCCCGCCCCTGATAAGTCTACTATCTTGTTGCTGATCAAAGAATCCTGCGTCAATATTAATGTGTGGATGTCGCTTGATAGGGGGTACCGTTTGAGAATACTCACTCAGGAATGGTGCACTGTATTGTTTGACACAGCAGAACAACACTTTCTAGAGGCTAGTATCCTGACCAGTGTTTAGAACTGCGCTTCTATGCGTTTTATTTTTTGCTTTTTTCTCTAAAGCACTAATAGACTACTTTGGAATTACTTGTTACTCACCATTCAACTCCAGTCTTCCAGCGGTGAGAATTTTAATAAATGTTTTTAATGATGTAGGGCTTTCTTTTTATTTCTTAATTGTAGGTTGCACTAAATAAACTCTCTTTGCTTATAACAGAATACTTACAATAGTAAAGCTGAATATTTACAGAATATGAAGCAACAAAATGAACGCTACAAGAAGGATGTTGAGAAATACTACGAAAAAAAGCGCCACCTTGATAAAATAGAAATGTTGGAAAGAAAAAGGCCTTGGGTGGTAAGTTATATTTGTTTGCTTGAATGGACAATTGGAAAACCCCAAAACAGCATGAATGGAAATAGAATTTTTCTATAAAAAAAAGCATGTTCATTTATACTACATAACCATCTACACAATGGTACTCAGACTCAAAATTATTGTGAAATCATGTAACACTCAAAGTGCACACTCTTAAAAAACAATGTGCGAAATGTTAAACCAGTGTACAAGAAATAATTTAGATACTCTATAAATGTATTTTCCTTGCAGTATATGAACCTAAATTAAGAAATGACAATGCAATAGTGTATCCCTATAAAATAATGACTGTCCTAGAGCAATGTGTGGAAGTAACTCACTGAAAGCAACTTGATGTACTGTAGTTTTGCGCAATAACCACAAATAAGTACATACAGCACGTAAAAATTAAAGTCTCTGTTTTTTCCTCTATTTATTCATTGTAACACAGAGTAACTATGTAATCTTATAAATCATAAAAGGGTAACTGTTACAACTTAAATACTGTTGGGATGGAGTTAAAATATAAATACCTTTTTATTGTTATATATTTCCTTTTTATATATATATATATATATATTTTTTTTTTTTTTTACTTGCTATTTTTATTTAAATATGCATGTGTTTGTTTTGTTCCCAAAAGAAGCTTATTCAGTAATCCAATTTAATTCATATGAGTAATTCAGGTATTTTATTTGCACCCCAACTGTGTATTTTATTATTATTTTATTATTTATATAGCGCCATCCGATTCCGTAGCGCTTTGTGTGTAATCCTGCAATACAATTCAGTTATAACAAAGTAGCCCTTTTACGATCACTACAATTACATTGTCACTCTGTGTTACAATGTATAAACTGAAAACACATCTGAGAATATTTTTTTTTACTTGCTGCTTGAAACACTGCACATCCAGAGTTATTTGCACTTGTGTCTCGCGGGCAAGTTGCACCCCCGCCACATTCTGGGCTGCATAATGTAAATTCCGTGCTTAAAAATTTCCATTATACCGAGGGAAGCTCTCCCTATCCCCTCTGCTATTTTTTCATTTCCCCATCCTTGCTCCTCCTGTAAATTGGTAAGATCAAAGCATTTGGACCTATGCGCGACTACCTTGATGACAGACAGGAATGCACTGAGCAGCGCTGGGAGTTTCAACCGGTGCTTTATTATGGAGAGTTAAATTTTATTCTTAAAACCCTCTTTGAGAGTTTTTGGTGGGGGAACCAAAAGAATGCAATTATGCTATCTTAAAGGGACACTATAGTCACCAGAACAACTACAGCTTAATGTAGTTGTTCTGGTAAGTATAATCATTCCCTTCAGGCTTTTTTCAGTAATTCAATTTTTTTTTTTTCAGTGATAAGGCAGTGTTTACATTACAACCTAGTGATCACTCCACTGGCCACTCCTCAGATGGCTACTAGATGTGCTTCTAGTGGCAGTGCAGCACAGATATTTAGCGTCTCCGCCCTCTGCACTGAAGTGAGATTTTACTTTAATTACGGGGGCTGGCATGGTTAGATGGTGATTTTAACACTATAGGGTCAGGAATAAATGTTTGTGTTCCTGACCACATAGTGCTCCTTTAAACAAAAAAAGTTTGGAGAAACCCTTTTAAAAGGACTTTACAGGTACCTTCCTGGTAGGCAGCCACTACAAGTGCTTCCGCTGCTACAACAGAGTTAAACTTGGTTATAGCTCAAATGACTCTCCTAGAGAACATTTGATTGGCACTGTGTGGCATTTCACGGTGACTGCTCTGTTTGGTGTCTTAGTGTCATGGGGTGCAGGTAAAGGTGTGTTTTTACTTACTTTAACCTGTTCCTAAACAGAGCCCATTTCCCCTTGGTGATATTACAACATGGTAAAGGTGAGTGTTTCAGAAAGGCTTTATCTTTAATTAGATTTAAGTTGTTATGTTGACTATTGACATATTTTGATAGAGCAGTCTGGGTAATTACAGGCAATTGTAGAAAGTGTATAAAAAGTACAAAAACACAATCTAGGAGCAATCCTTTAAAATACTGAAAAGGATGTTGAATAATTTTAGTTTCCTTTTATGTAATTGCAGACATATTTAACAAATATTTTACAAACCTTTTTTTCTATACCATTCCTACCACTGTAAATATATGTATAACATACATAGTAACACTGTGATGTGCAAGCTAATAGACCCCACTTTGTGTGTACTAACATACCCTGAAATGCACTAAATATTAAATGAACACTGTAGGCATCCAGACCATTTCAGCTCATTGCCCAGCAGTGGCAATTATTGACATTATTGAATAACTTCCTTAATTACCTTGCAAGGCTAACTCCACCCCTAGTGGATGTCTACTCGACTTCCAGGTTATTAGGTAACTTTTGGTTGCCAAACTGTCAGGCCCTTACCTGATGTGGAGTCTGACGTGCAGAGATATACACTCACCCTTGCCAATAAACAAACCAGGGTGACCAGGTAAGAAGCCACCTGGGCTGTAGTCTGTGCATGGGGGCTGTGCATGATATAGCTCCAGGTCACAGTACAGGCAAGGACAAGCAGAAGATTAGTCGTGGAAAGCTGAAGCCAGAGGTCAGAATAAATGAGATAGGCCGAGGTCAGGAGCCATCTGGGGAACATTGGATCAAGAACACAAATACAGGAAACCGAGTCAATGAGAGAGAGGCAGTGTTTTATACCTGGCTAATTAGCGATAAGCTTCAAGTGGACCGAGATAGACAGGAGCAGCCACAGGAAAAGTCCAGCCCCCAGTGCTGGAGACAAGGCAAGGAAAAACATTAGGCGGAAACAAGAACTGAAGCGTGGCTCAGAGGCAAAACAGCAGGCCCAGGACATAGAAGGATCCAGGTTCACGGTGAGAACCGTGACACAAACTGTCGCTGGACGTCCTCGCTCTACTGTGATGGACCGCCTTGACACCCTGACTGGGTACCTCCTACAAGCTTCGCTTCGTAGCTCTCCCCCGGAACACAGGGATGCTTCAGCCCCTTGCTGCCATAGCTTGGCTGGGGTCTTTCTGTCGCTTCCCGCCCTGGAACAGGGTCCTGGGTACAGCTTTAAGTGATTAAGCTCTCCTGCAGAGAGTATAGCTGATCCACCCAAACACTAGCCCAGACTGAGTGAATGGTGAAATGGAACTGGTTTATTATGGCTAAGTTGCCTGCTTTTATACACAGCCCCCAGCATGGGGTCTCCATTCAGTGCAAGACAAGCCCCTCTTCTAAATCTCTGTGCCTGGGAGATAATTGCCTTAAAGACAGGTAAGCTACTTATCTCCCAGGAACAGAGAGGCAAACACCAAAATATAAAAATACCCCAAACCATCATAAAATAAACCCACAAATAATACATCCCTAAACAGCCTTGATCTGAGAGCCAAAGTTCTCCAAATAGCTCTTAGATCCGTGCAGTGTAGGGGAAACGCCACCATGTTCTGACGGACTCGTGGTCCTATGCCCAAAATAGTTGTAGGACGCTTGGTGCTTTGGCCTGGTCAACTTTCGGGAGCTTCTGCGTTCAAATATATGGGGTGATCCGTCTGGCTCTCGGGTAGCGTTTGTTCCCCTTAGTCTCAGGCACCTTCCCTCCAAAAAGCGCTCTCCTGGCGGGTTGTTCAAAGCCCGGACCAAGTTGTCCGGTAACCACGGACCCACGTCCAAATGGGGTTTTCCAAATGCGATTGCGGCACATGCCACGCATTAGGTCCCCCGTAGGGAGAGGAGGAGCAAAGGCAGAGCCTAACACTACATCTATGTATGTGACAAAAGGGTTTTTATCCCTTTCATCAGCATGGGGGGTGGGAGGTGGGTAACGGGCAAGGGTGCCCTATAGGCTAGGAATACAATTTGGTATTCCGAGCCTATAGTTTCCCTTGAACAACTTCAGTGTTGAAATAATTTTTCGTAAAAAATGTAATACAAAATTACATAATTTTGTTTTGTGAGATAAGAAACAAACTAAAGGTTTGAAGTGGTTGACCTTTAAAGAAAAAACAAAATGCATAACATATGCATTAATGATCTATGTATAAATGAACATACATGTTCTTAAACCAGTATTTATATAGAATAAAAACGTCATTGTACAGTCGTGCCTAAACACGCAAACAGAATTGACTTTATTGTCCCTCTAAAAAAAATGATTTTGGCAGCGACTTTTCTTTGTTTTAAATGTTCTTTGATAACATTTCATCTTCACGTTTGTTTATCGTTACAGGAATATGAAAATGTGCGCCAGCAATATGAAGACTTAAAAAAGAATCGTGATCGTTTGAAAGAGGAAGTCAAAAAGTTACAAGAGAAGCAATCTCCTCTTAGTCACAAAATCCAACAAATTGAAAAGCAGCTGAAATTGATTGATGGAAAAATAAAAGACAAGGTGAGAAGTGTTTTAAATATGAATACGCTGATATGTTTACACTAGGGCTGTGACTACAATTTATTTTTGTAGCTCCGTAAATGGCAGTGTTGGATGAATTGCGTAAAGAATATGTGAAATTTCTTTTATAGAAAAAAAAGACAAAAACAAATCTAAGCTTCAAGTCCAGTGTTGGTTTCCATTTAGAACTGGATAATTATGTTAACAATTTGAATAGTACACTTGCAGCCATCAATGCTGATGTAGGAGTTAGTGGTTGAGTTGTGTTGAGTCGACAATGAACTGGCAAAACATAAGAGTGTAGAAACAAATATTAATAATTATTTTTCCATAAGTAGCCTGTAAAATGTTCACAATACACTCGGGGACTTTGATATTATTTTTGCAGATAGCAATTCATTCAGGTCATTGGAGAATTAAATTGATATTATCTTTCTGATGTATTTACCAAAATATACTCTTGGTGCTTGCCGTTTTGTTCATTATTCCTAAAATATTTTAATGTCTGTAAATCACAAGAAACTGGTACTAAACATCTCACAATTTCAAATGAATATGAAAGTTCTTCAAAACCATTAAAGGAACACTCAATTGTCCTTTAAAAGTCTTTGAAAAAGGGGGGGGGGGGGGGGCTTGCAGTCTATGAACTATCCCTGGAACTGCGAATGCATACGCGATCACGACTTTCTAATGCTTCTTAATGAGCTGTAAAACAACTCATTGAAAATGTGCTAAGGAAGGCACTCTTTAGCATAGCATGCCTGCTGCTTTTGTTATGAATCTGGCGTCAATATAGGCAGAAGAAAACCTCCCTGGCTGTTTCTGCCCCAGTTATTAAAGTGGTGATTTTTATAAACTTTTCCACTTAAAATCTGCACTTTTGTTAACTGCCCCCCCCAAAAATAAGACGGTAGGCTGGAGACAGACAAAACCCTTCAGCTAGTTGAAATGCTTTGAGTCAGGAGTGTTCCTTTCCAAAACACAAAATAATCTTTATTTTTTAAAATCTCACCAACTAGTTACAGTATAGACAGTCATTTCAATGGACAGGTTCCGTTTTGAAATCCCCTGTTGCGCCAAAGTGCTGATGTATTGAATTCACATTGCTTCCCTTTCATGGTGCAAAAGCCGTCTTTCTACAAGACCCTCTTTGTGGGTTCTTCCTAACTGATAACGTTTAAACGCCCTAGTACTCTTTTTATTTTGCATATAATTTAAAAATGCCAAACTATGCCCTGCCTTAGTTATTTTTTCTGACTCTATTGTGCATGTGGTCTCTGAAGCATAATTTTTGACTACTGTAGTAAATATTTTCATTTGAATAATTTGTACATAGCATGGGGGGTGTATGTGTATTAGTATGGTAATTATTGTTTCTTTGATTAAAAGCCAAGGCAGTAGTTTTTAATTTTATGTAAGTGTAACATTTATTGTTTTTAAAAGGGGTTGGAGATTAAAGAGACTTCACAGAAATGCAAACAGAAACAAGATGCTTTGGAAAGGAAAGATAAACAGGTATGTCTTTTTGTTCTTTTTGGCATGCCTATTCACTCTTTTCATAATGTTGCACTTGAAAACTATAGATTGACTACAAGATCATCCATTTGATTTGGATAGTAAGAGCAATAAATACCTATTCCATATTTGCAGTACACATTTTTTGAAAGACATTTAATAAAATGTTTCTTCAATAGACATTGCTGTATTTTCTGACCTGTACATTAAATTAGTATGTCATAATGGCAGTTGTGAAAATAATTGAGAGAAGAAAAAAAAAAAATGGCTGCTGAAAACTATTTTTTATTTTTTCCCCATCACGTGAACAATTATGTAAATGTCCTGAGGATGGAAGATAAAAAAAATGTAAAAGTTGCAATAAAAAAAATGTAAATTGTATTACAAATACAACTGCAGAGGAAAGTCTTATTTGATTGATCGCATATTAGTAAGTGCCAGCACTTGCAGTCTATCATTGCCATCCAAGGTGCTTGGATTCTCCAGTGAGAGAGCCAAACTGCAGACTGAGATTATCTCTGCTGTTTTGTAACTCAAATAATGGCTTCTCTCGGTTCACAGAGCAGTTCCACTCATCTGATCTGATGTGATGTAGTGGGACTACTCTTGGGTGTAAACGAGCTATACCATAAATGTCTGGGCAGAGTTTCATGAAAGTGTATACTCCATAGAACAAAGACAAAGTTTGGAGGCTCAACCTAGGGAACCTCACTAGACGGAGTCTACAAGAAAATGTTATGGCAGTTGTATTTTTTTTTTTTTTATTGCCTTGCATAGAGATACATAAGGGTAATTTCAAACCCCCTTTTTTTTCCCTTAAATGTACATATGCCGCTTTCTGCCAATATGGTTTTGATGTACATAATTATAGGGGAACTGACACTTCTCCAGAATGTTTAGTCTTGCCAAATATGTATTTGTGAGGCGTGAAATATAAAAGTAAGTGTTAAAATCCACCCTTCTATATTTACCTCTGTCCTGGAAGGGACCCTCTACCTTGGTTACCTGTCAGTTATTGTTATAGCTTTTGTTATTAGTACCTGACAGTACAGAGATACTATGCAGAGAAGAGAAACAATGACAAAATCTTTATATTTGCAATGTTTCACCTGACTGTGCCTGGACCAAACTGGGTTGTGATGTTTACTTTAAATGAACTGTCCAATGTTAAAAATAAATAATAGAGTTCTTTTTATAGTTTAGATTACTGCCCTATCCCCAATCAGCCAAGTCTGGCAGATCATCACGAGTGAAGGGAGGCCAGGGTATAAGCATGGCACTGAAACCAATTAATCTCTGTGAGAAGCACTCCTTTCCTCTTTGAGTGAGCGCTAGAGATTAGCGAGGAAGAGAATGCTACTGACTGGTTGACAGCCAACAAATGTTACCATGGGAGGGTTTTTTTTTTTTTCCTCTTGAAAGTGACACTTCTGTAAAATAAGAAAGGAATCAAGTGGTTTAGAAGACTAGATTAGAAAACACAAAAATTAAGCATCACATGCTAAAAGATTAATGCCAGGTATAGGAGATTTTAATTTTTTCGTTCAGTGATGTAATTTCCAAAGAAGCAACAGTTCCTCTTAATTTATTTTTATTAAAATGTGAAAATGTTTAGTCCTAACCTTTTCTTGGCTACATATTGTATGTGTACTTTTAGAACAAAAGCATTTCCATGTAGTCTCGTGTTTTTATTTCCAAATAGATAGAAGAAATCCAACAGTCACTGAGAATGAGGAGAGATGAGGAGTGTGACAGACAGAAGAAAATCTGCAACATTCGTAAGATGATAGAGGACTGGCAGAATGAGCTGAGCACAATGGACAACCGTGAACAACTTCAGCCAGAATTGGAATCCATTGCCAGTGAGCTACGACACATACAAGTAGAGAAGGCAAATGCTGATAGTGAACTAAGCGACTTACGTATGGAGAAGGACAACTTAGAGAGAGAAAGGAAAAGTATGTTAACAATTGTTATATTACTAGGCTTAAAATTTGATATTAGTATATATCATTGTGTATTAAAAATATACACGAATACAGACCAAACTTTATTTCAAGCCAGTTCCTTAGCCAGTTACAAAAACATTCTTTTATCTCTTGAAAGAAATCTAATACATTGCAAGTCAGACTATTGGAAGTAATTTGTTCTAACCATATTCTTAGCCGAAAACTCTGCTCTTTACAGCAATGTGAACTGAGGGCAAATTGTATGGTTGTAGTCAGATAATAGATCTTATAACTGTTGCTGGAAAATATGTCCCCTGGATTGTTGCCAGCCACTATATGGAGTTAGATTTTTCTTTACTGGAGGTCTGATATTTACCTGCCCCTGGCTGTGACTGCTTTCCATCATCGGCTGAGAGGCATCAGTGAGATGTAAATGTTTTCCTATTTTAAGGTTTTTATATTATTTGTATTTGGAAATCTTACAAAAAAATATTGAAAAAAACAAAACTTTTAATACCAAATCAATCAAATTCTATAAAAAAAGTAATCTGAACCCTTAAATAATTTTCCTTAGACTATTTAATTTACCTAAAGACTCATAACAAGCTAAGCTTTCATATATATATATATATATATATATATATATATATATGTATGTGTGTGTGTAATTACAAAAAAAATCTAATTAAATCCACGCCATAAGTAATTTCACTATAATGCATCTGCTAAGATGGTTCCATTCATGTCCTTCCATGAATAACAAAAAAAAACCTGGCAAGTATACTCAATAGTTTATTAGATATACCCAATTTAGAATACTCTCTTTTCTATGGCTGTCATGACTAAGTTTGAGTATAATTATTTTAAATAGATAAGGCTAATCGAATTAAACAACTTGAAGATTTACTGAATCAAAAGGAAGAAAGGCTGAAGAAAAGATTTGTTGACACTTACAATGCTGTTGTTTGGTTAAAAGAAAACAAACACCGGTTTAAGCAAAATGTCTACCAACCAATTATGCTTGAAGTAAGTTTTACTGTTGGTTTTATTTTTGGGGGTTTTCCTCCCTATTCTCAACATTGTTACTATTTATATTTGTGAGAAAACTGATTTAAAAAATAAATAAAAATTGATTATCGTATAATTAAAAATAAAGATTATTTTCGTTTCTTATAATCATTGTGAGATCATGACCCCTATTTACGGTTATTTAAACTTTTATTAGATACATGTATGTACTTAGATGCTTATTTTAAACTGATGTTTATAACATAGTTTATATCCATTTACATCTACTAGATCAATATGAAAGACCAACAACATGCAAAGTATGTTGAAAATCACATTTCAGCAAATGACATGAGAGCATTTGTGTTTGAAAACAAAGAAGACATGGACATGTTTCTGAAGGAAGTAAGTGGTAAAGTTCCTGGTTAGTGTTACCTTCTCGCTTTTTAACCCCTTTAGGACCGCCCTGTTTTTGCGATGTTGTACGTTAAGGACCAGGGCTCTTTTAACACTTTTGTGGTGTTTGTGTTTAGCTGTAATTTTCCTTTCTCTCATTTACTGTTCCGAAACAAGTTATATATTGGTTTTTTTTTCAGGACAAAAAGGGCTTTCTTTACATACCATTATTTGTATCATGTCATATAATTTACTTTAAAAACACATGTTTTTTTACTTTTGCTTGAAAAATCTTTTAATTACCTACGAACACTAATGAAAAAAACTGCTAAATAGATTCAAAATGTTGTCCTGAGTTTAAAAACGCCTAGTGTTTACGTGCTTTTTTGCTTTTTTCTTTGCAAGTTATAGGGATAGAAGTACAAATAGGAAATTGCTGTTTCAAAATATATCAATGGTGACATTGTAACACTATTAATCTCTGAATCACACCCCACATGTACATATTTTTTAAAAGTAGACAACCCAGGGTATTCAATATGTCACAAACACTGGCCAAAGTTAGCGTTCATATTTGTTTGTGTGTGAAAAAAGTAAACTAAATTGAGCGCTAATTTTGGCCAGTGTTTGTGACTAAGTGGCTACTAAAAAAGACTGGACATATACCCCATTTGCAATACCTTGGGTTGTCTACTATTGCAAATGGTATGCCATTATGAGGGTAATTCTCATTCCTGGGCTACCATACCCTGGGTTGTCTACTATTGCAAATGGTATGCCATTATGGGGGTAATTCTCATTCCTGGGCTACCATGCGCTCTCAAAGGCAACGTAACCAACCTGGCAATTTGCAATGTAAAAATATTTGACCCTGTAACTTTCAAAAACGCTATAAAACCTGTACATGGGGGTACTGTTATACTCAGGAGACTTTGCTGAACACAAATATTAGTGTTTCAAAACAGTAAAATGTATCAACAATTATATCATCAGTAAAAGTGCTGTTTGTGTGTGAAAAATGCAAAAAAAGTTACTTTCACTGACCATATCATTGCTGTGATATGTTTTACTGTTTTGAATCACTAATATTTGTGTTCAGCGAAGTCTCCCAAGTAAAACAGTACCCCCCCGTGTACAGGTTTTAGGGTGTCATAGAAAGTTACAGGGTAAAATACAGTTCTAGCAAATTACATTCTCTGGACTTTTGGCCTGGGTTGTCAGGCAGGTCCCTCAAATAAAATTACTTAATTATGTAAAAATATTACATAAATACGCACGTAGAATTTAAATATATATGCATATTTATATATTTGAAGTCTACGTGTATATTTATGTAATTTTGTATATGGACATATGCATATTTCGTATTTTTATTTATTTATACATAGATATATATATACAATTTAATTCTAAGTGTATTTTGATATAAATATATCTATTAATATCAAAATACAGTTAGAATAAAATTTCATAGATATAATTTTTTTCCCCATTTTTTATTTAATTTACTTATTATTTATATATTATAATATATATATATATATATATATATATATATATATATATATAATATACGTGTGTAATTTAATTACAAGTGTTTTTTTTATATTATATGTATATAATAATATAAAAATACACTTAGTATGACTCTATATCTATATATATATATATATATATATATATACACACGTCCCAGCACTCAATGCCCCCAGTCTTTTAATGCTCAGGTGCTGTCTCCAACCAAATTGTATACGATACCAGTAGAGAGCACTCGGGGGTCTTTCAAGGTAAATTTCATCTGTTGCTTTATTGAGCAATTACAAATTCACACAACGTTCCAGTCGACGTTTCAGTCTGTAAAAGACTGAAACGTTGGCTGGAACGTTGTGTGAATTAGTAATTGCTCAATAAAGCAACAAATGAAATTTACCTCGAAAGACTCCTGAGTGCTCTCTACTGGTATCGTGTGTGTGTGTGTGTGTGTGTGTGTGTGTGTGTGTGTATGTATGTGTGTGTGTATGTATGTGTGTGTGTATGTATGTGTGTGTGTATGTATGTATGTATGTATGTATGTATGTATGTATGTATGTATGTATGTGTGTGTGTGTGTGTATATATATATATATATATATATATATATATATATTACCATTAACTTTTTTATTTTATTTTTTATTTTACACTGCCTGTTGGCCGCCCGCTTCCGCTCAATATGAGCCGCCTGCCTGTATAGATTCTAGAAAATCTATTTTATTAGATAAAACACCTATAAAAATGCTAGCTGCTTTATAAATGTATTGTTTGTTCAAGATTTTTTTTTTTAATTTAAATGCACTGTGTTGCTAATGTTAAATACTGCAAAATAGTAATTATTGTAGCTCAAAGAAATCTATATATAGTACAGGTCTAGCATGTGAACACAAATTTTATTTTTAGATTTTATATATATATATATATATATATATATATATATATATATATATATATATATATATATATATATATATATATATATATATATATATATATATAGTGAGAGATATCTCTATTATACTCAGATTTATTTCCTATTGTTCTAAATGTAAGTTGTGTGTAGTTGCTATTCTGCTTTATTCTAATTTTTGGTTTTCTGTGTTTTAGATCCGAGACAATCAAAGGTTAAGAGTGAATGCTGTTTGCTCTCCACAGGAGTCATTTGCAAACCGAAACCCTACGAGACCTATAAGTGAACTTCAGTAAGCTATCAACTGAATTTTGAGAAAAGTTCTGCCCATTGCAAGATCATGCTCCAAGTAAAAAAAAAAAAAAAAAAAAAGTGTTTCCTATTTTAAAAAAAAAACAACTTTATGTGCATAAAAAATTAGAAAATAGGTCAAAAAGGAAAAACCTTTAAATTGATGGAACTTTTAGACCATCACGCTATTTAACAATGTCCAGATTTTGTAGAGAACGAGCATGACTATGGTCTTAATTTAGTTGGATCAAAAGCAGCCAGACGGCTGAAATCCATGGCTGAATTGTTAAAATAAGAACACGGATGCTTCAATTCTGTGCTCAGATTTTCAAACCACAAATTATTTGCCCACTGGCAGCGCAGCGCTACCAAATCTTCTAAGCATTACATTTTTTTTGGCAGGCAACCATTGCTGTCCAGTTGCTAGAAACGCCTCATTCCATATGGGTGGCAAAATTTAAAATCAATGCTCCACCCATGGGCTGCTGTTAGAGGCTACTAATAAAATATACACTTGTTCACACCCCACACACTTGTGCCAGTCTCTCCCTCCTCTACCCCATAGAGATACCAAGGGAAAGGGACTTTCTTCCAACTGGGCAGCAATGGCTCCCCAGTCACTAGTTTATATTTACAGTGAGCAGGTACTGCTGTCCACTGTTTAGTAGATATGCCCTCACTTTCTGCAGATTGGATCATAAAGTTTAATATTTTTTTTTTTTTTTTTTTCATTTTATTGTGGCAACTGGCTTCCTTTGCACTGCTGATGATTTTTTTTTTTTTTTAACTAAAGCAAATGAATGATCATTTACAAACCTGTTTTATAAATATTCTAAATCCCTATACTTTGTATAGAGTACGGATGTGAAAAGCACTGTTTAATCCAGACACTGAATGCATCTGACCAATTGGTGCAGATAAGGTCAGTTGAGTTTGCAGATTTCCAACTGGAGTGAGCTTTAGTAAATATGAAAATTGCCATTTTAGTTATAATTAAGGCATTTTCACTGGATTTTGTCCATACGAGAACATTCTGTGTTTAGGATATTATGAAAGTCACTGTTTGCAAGGTACGCTATAGCTTAATGTAGTTGTTTTTGTCAGTATTGTATGTCCCTGCAGAGAAAAGGCAGTGTTTACATTACAGCCTAGTAACACCTCCAGTGGCCACTCTTCAGACTGGGTCCATGTAAATGGACCCGCGTGGCGCTGAGAATTAGGTGTGTTTTCTTATTATGTAAGAGGCAGAAGGGAGGAGGGGGGAGGGGAGGGGAGGGGGGGGGAGGGGGGGAGGGGAGGGGGAGGGGGGGAGGGGAGGGGAGGAGGGAAGGGGGGGGAGGGGAGGGAAGGGGGGGAGGGGAGGGGAGGGGGGGGGAGGGGAGGAGGGAAGGGGGGGGAGGGGAGGGGAGGGGGGGGGAGGGGAGGGGAGGGGGGGGGAGAGCAGGGAGCAGGGACCCTACATGTGTTCCTGACACTATAGTATTCAGTTAAGCTAAAATCGCAGATTTGGCAAATTTCTCTAATTCCACTTTAGTCTTGACATCTTTCCCTGTTTTGAAATTGCTAGTTTTGACTTTAGTGAATAAACCCGGAATTATAATTTCTAAAAAACAGATCTATAGTTTGTAATATACAATATAGATAAATTGGCGCAACAATATAAATTGAATTAAAATCTGATATGCAGCACCCGCTATAAACCTTGGTAGTAGGGTACAGGTAGTAGATAACAAAAAGTGCTGGTGCGAAGGAATTAAAAAACAAAAAAAAAAAAAAAAAAAACACCAAGTGTTAATATATCATAAAGTGTTTTTAAAGTACATACAAAGTAGATATGGCGTTATCCCACATTACAAACACATCTATCAAGCACACATTTGCCTATACTTATAACCTGTAAGTATGCACTGTTGATTTCTGCAAATAGGAGACAAAAGGGGACAAAAGAAGCACTCCTCGTGCAATAAAGTTATTAAAATCATATAAAAGACTAAAAATCCTCTGAAAGAATAAAACTCAAATTAGGAGTGGTATTGGCCCCATTCAAAGCTATAACGCCCAAGGAGGATCAGTCCCTGGAGTACGTGGGATCCAATAGATGCTCTGGTGACCCAGGTAACCGGTGTAAAAATACTTTATTGGTATGTTAAAAAAGCTTTAGCAGCAAAACAAATATTAAGATCTAATATTTGTGTTTACACCTTTTTTTTTTTTTTTTTTTTTTTTTTTGTGTGTGTGATGCATGATAGGGATGCATGATTTTGAAAATATTTTCTGCAATTAATATGATCATTAATTTTAATGAAAACTCCCCTCACCCCCTCCCTTTTCTACCACACAGACGATATGGCTTTTTCTCCTACTTAAGAGAATTGTTCGATGCTCCTCCACCTGTAATGAGTTATCTGTGTTCTCAGTATTTTGTGCATGAAGTGCCTGTGGGAACCGAACAGACCAGATCTGTTATTGAAAAAGTAAGATCATTAAGAGCTCTGATATGAATTGGTACTATCGTGGTGTACTATACAGTAAAGAAACACTCAATATGATTCAGTAACAGATGAAAAGTTACTTCCTGTCATGCTGTGATCTCATGTTAAGAGTACTCCTAGGTCACACTTGCAAGCCAAATGTATTCCTGATATTTGTAAAGACGCTATAGAGATCTCTTCATATGCTGCTCTCTGCTCATGAACCATGTAAATATATATGCTTGCGTATATATCTATAGTGCCATGAAGAGCACAAATTCTTACCTTGTAAGACACAAATCTATTTGGCACATTGCTTTACTTTAGTCATAGTGCATGCATATGTTGTTTCAAACCAATATACAGCTGCACTAGGAATGACATTTGTGCCACTCTGGTGACTCCCAGAGTTTTGCATGAACACCCCGGGTATTGTAAACCGTAATTTAAATGTAAACACAAAGATAAAGCACCGCGCTTACAGCAGCAGTAGCTTAGTATCCAACAGCTCATAATACGTAGTAAAAACAAAGGCAATGTTACCTGCACTCTGGCCTAAATCCCTATGTACATTTAAACAAAATGGAGGCTCTTTAGTTTTATTCCAATGGCCATTTGAATATAAGGCCTCCTGCCACGTCAAGGTGAGCAAGGTGTCTTGACGTGGCAGATGATCTTATATTCAAATGGCCATTGGAATAAAACTAAAGAGCCTCCATTTTGTTTAAATGTACATAGGGATTTAGGCCAGAGCGCAGGTAACGTTCTCTTTGTAAGTCAAATGTGGTGAATGAAAAAAAAATAAAAAATCATAATCCAGTTTGTGCTGCATTTTGTTACCTTCAGCTGCTTCACCTGGAGCATCTTTTGCCAGAACGGAACAAAAGTTCTAATGTGAATTCCATTCATGCTGATAGCAGGCGTCAGCACAGCATGCTGACAACAGGCATCAGTTTGCACTGTGGGCTTCTGTACCAAGAATTGTTGAGTGACAGAGTAAACCTTTGTTGCTGTTCTGCTCAGTTTTTGTTTGATCAGTATTACCCCTGGAGCGGGTGTGGAAAGCATAAGGAATAAGAAGCTGGTAAATATGAAATAAAAATAAAAATATTAACCTGCTTTTTTTAGCCTGCAGAGTGAGGCAACTGTCTCATTCAAAGCTAAAGGATTTGAATGAGACATTTGTCTCAAAGTGATACATGTCGCTTTAATATTAAAGAATTACTTTTTTTTTATTCAATAGAACATTTACCATATATACTAGAGTATAAGACGACCCGCGTATAAGCCGAGGCCCCTAATTTTACCACAAAAAAATGGGAAAACGTATTGACTCGAGTATAAGCCTAGGGTGGGAAATGCAGCAGCTACTGGTAAATTTCTAAATAAAATTAGATCCCAATAAAATTAATATTTATTTACAGTGTGTATATAATGAATGCAGTGTGTGTGTGTTTGTGTGTAGTGTGTGTATATAATGAATGCAGAATGTGTGTGTGTTTGTGTAGTGTGTGTAAACTGTGTAAGGGGAGGGCATTTTTATTTAAATTTATTTATTTTAATATTATTATTATTTTAATATTATTATTATTTTATTATTATTATATTTTATTATAATATTTATTTTAATATTATTATTATTATTTTAATATTTGTATTTTTTATTAAACAGTTTTTTGTCCCCCCCTCCCTGCTTGTTGCCTGGCCAGGGAGGGGGGCTATGTTAATCCCTGGTGGTCCATTGGCAGTTCAGTGGGGGGGCTGGCAGAGAGCTGTTACTTACCTTCACAGCAGCTCCTGTCAGCTCCCTTTTCCTCCGTGCAACTCCCCTGTCAGCTCCGTTCTACTCACAGTGTAAGTCTCGCGGTCTGTGTGCCGCGCGGAGCGTTGCCACGGTAACCCGTGGCAACGCACTGACGGCCGCGGGTGTCGCGAGACTTACACTGTGAGCAGAACGGAGCTGACAGGGGAGCTGCACGGAGGAAAAGGGAGCTGACAGGAGCTGCTGTGAAGGTAAATAACAGCCCCCAACAGGACCGCCGGGCTTGTAATGAGCCTGGCGGTCCTGGTCTGTATTATGGCAATGTAAGTTGCCATAATACAGACCTTGACTCGAGTATAAGCCGAGTGGGGGTTTTTCAGCACAAAAAATGTGCCGAAAAACTCTGCTTATACTCGAGTACATACGGTAAATGTAATACTTAAAATAACACTCTAGACACCCACCAGATGCACTTTCTGGTCCCTAACAGAGTTTTCTACGTCAAATTATGTTACGCTTTGCATGAGGATGCCCAACATTGTTAAATTCCCCATAGGAAAATATTGATTCATTGCTTTGCGAGAGGAGGAGACCTATTCAGCACCAATGTAGCTTTGCCAATGGAAAGAGGGAAGTGAAAGAAAGGGTTTTTAACCCTTTAATCGCTGGATGGAGAAGGGGCCCATTTATTTAAAAACTGGGACACTATAGCGTTTTGAATACAGGTTTGTATTCTGAACACTATAGTGTTCCTTTAAAAAGGTATGATATGGATGTAAATTAAGATGATGTAATAGTGTGTTGTTTATTTTAATGATTTTTTTAAACTCTTAAATATTTGGTCATTTTAATGAAGTGTTTTCAGGAACATCACTTACTACTTCTTATGTGTTTTTTTTATGTTTGTTTTTTGTTTGCTTTTTAGGTTATTCAGGAAACTAGATTACGACAAATGTATACAGCGGAAGAAAAATACTCAACAAAAGTGTCTGCTTACACAAACAAAGTTATTTCTAGCAATATCTCTCTAAAGGCAGCACAGTTTCTAACTGTGACAGTGGATGCCGAAGAAAGACGGCAGTTAGAAGAACAGTTAAGGGTGAGTGACTTCATTTTATTTTTGAATGCTTTTATATGTGAATCCTCACTGGAGACATTGTTTTATAAATTATGTAAACTAGTTATTTATATAGTGCCAGCAAATTCCGTAGTGCTGTACAATGGGTGGACTAACAGACACGTAGTTGTAACCAGACAAATGGACGCACAGCAACAGAGTGGTTGAGGGCCCTGCTCAATGAGCTTATAGGAATGGGGTATAGTGACACAAAAGGTATAAGGAGGGGTAATGAAATAGGTTGCTAGAAAAGTATTCACTGAGAACTTAGGTTATTTTTGACAGTTGCAGGAGATGCGTAATGGGGGGTAAGCCGGGAGAATGAAAACCTGCTAAGGTTAAATGATATGCTTTCCTGAAGAAGTGTGTTTTCAAAGATTTTTTGATTGAGTGAAAACTGGGTGAGCATCTAACAACTGAGAAGGGAAGGGAGTTCCACAGAAAAGGTGCAGCCCTAGAGAAATCTTGGAGGCGAGCATCAGATGTGGGAGTACAGACAGAGGATAGACGTAGGTCTTTGGCAGAGCGCAGGGGCCTTAACGGGACATACTTGTGTATTAGGGAGGATAGGTAGGTTAGAGCAGCATTATGTAGGGATTCAAAACAAGAATCTTAAATTGAGCCCTATATCTAATTGGAAGCCAATGGAGGGAGTGACATAGGGGGGTGGCGTGGGAGGTGCGGCCGGACAGGAAAATGAGCCTCGCCACCACATTCATTATAGATTGCAGCGGTGCAATCTTGAAACACGTAACACCAAGAAGGGGGTTGCAGTAGTCAAGACAAGAAAGAGCAACGGCATGGACCAGCACCTTAGTCGCGTCTGGTGTTAAATAGGGGCGGGTGGAAGCGGCAGGATTTGGCGATCGACTGGACTTGAGGGGTGAAGGAGAGGTCGGAGTCAAAAAGAACGCCTAGGCAGCAAGCCTGCAATGTAGAGGTGAAAGTGATGTCGTTGACTTGGAGTGAGGGAGACACTGGAGTATTAACACTTGAGGGTGGAAAGACCAGAAGTTCTGTTTTGGGCAGGTTGAGTTTAAGGAAAGTGAGCAGCCATCCAGTTGGAAATCGCGGAGAGGCAGTCCGAGACATAACTCAAGATGGGTGGAGAGAGGACAGGTAGATTTGTGTGTCATCTGCATATAAATGATAATGGAAGCCAAAGGAGCTGATGAATTTACCAAGGGAAGCAGTATAGATGGAGAACAGTAGGGGACCAAGGACAGAACCTTGGGAAACACCAACAGAGGGGTTGGGGAGTTGCGTGCTTACAATGTTAGTGCATGCTGTTGTGTTTTTATTTTATTTATTTTTTTTCTCTTTCCCAAGTTTCAAAATAGAATTTTGTCACTCACCATCTATGCAACAGAGAATATACTTCTAAGTTGTATGTGAGAGAGTCTATAATGACTACATTTATTGTACACGTCACCTTTCATTTACTCTAAAACTACCGTATTTATTCGAGTATAACGCGCACATGTGTATAACGCGCATCCCTAATTTTAGATTAAAAATCGGTACAAAATTTTGCGCGTTATACTCGAATAAATACGGTAAATGAATAAAAACAGAGTATACTTGGTCCCCTTGGCCTGTTCTCAAACCAGTCCTTAAAAAGCAATTATGTGTTACCTTTTATTTGCCCCAAGCGAATAATTATTTAGCAGCTCCATCAATGGCTTAATAGCATTGGCCACTAATTTTAAGTCTTTGTGCACCCTCCACTGAGTTTATATCTCACAGTTAGGATAAAAGTTATCTTTAAATATTGGGCTACTTTCTAGTTTACGTGAATGGTTACAGTAAATACTGAATATGGTTTAACTTAAATGTAGTATATAATAGTATATGATGCATCAAGGCTTATTAGCTTTTTTTTATACTTTCATTATCCACGTTTTAACTTTTTAACAGTAGTATGCGTTCTTCCCTTCACCTGATATTTGTGCTATCCGCTCTGGGGTCCAGATTAGGTGTGCGGGTGGACCAATGTTTCCCGTTTTAGGGTATCTGCCTGTTGCTGCTATGGTTGAGGGATGGGGTTGGTAGCTGAGTGGGATTTTTGATATCTGGGCAGTGATATGTAGTAGGTGATGACTTTGGTGACCTTGGGAGGCTCTGTTCATTTGGCGCCGTCTTGGTGAGAAAGATCTGAATGTGCAGTGTAGTTTAGTTGTGTGGAGTGGTAACTGGTGGGGATTAATATCTCTAACAGAGGAGAGGAAGGGAGGACTGAGAGGGGTAGAGTGGAACAAGTTGTCAGAATTAGTGGAGTATATGGCCAGGTACTAGGTTGGAATTGGGAACTCGAAGAGCCAGGGGTCCCATATTTTGTCACAGTGTTTGGTTGTGTTGTGGATTAGGGCTGAAAGACTGTCTGGCCTTGTTTTTTTTTTTTTTTTTGTTTGTTTGTTTTTTAAGTCCCCCATGGTCGGTACTGTGGCTGCGCCCAAGTGTGTCGCGACGGATCTCCTGGTCGCTAGTGCTAGATTGGCCAGTAATTTATTTTGTGCCTGGGGTATTTCCCTCACGGGTTTGGAGTGCAGCCACAGCCAGTGGTCCCTAGGGATGGTCGTGTGTATGATTTTAGAGACTAGGGTTGTTACTTTAGTCCATAGTTGGGCTATTTAGTGGCATTCCCACCAAAGGTGATCGTACGTCCCTTTGTGTCCGCAGCCCTTCCAGCACAGGTCGAAGGTGGACATACCCAGTGACTTTTTAATGTATCTCTTTTCCCAGATGGCACTGTTGAGGTTTGAATGGACTTGCGTTTATCTCGCATGCAAGGGTTTTAACTTAAAAGGTTTTTCATAACATGATTCAGCTTGATAGCTCCATATTCCTGCATACTCTGCCTGTATGTTTACCATAACGACCTGCACAAAAATCTTACATGCACTGTCAGACAGGAAGCTGTACATCATCCTTGCTGACTAGACAAGGTAATCAAGTACTGAGGTGATGAGAATTTACAGGATTGTGTGTGCTCCAGAAGATAGAGGCCTCTTACCAATGAAGATATTGTATTTATTTAGAGCTTTTTCTCTTTTATTAGGTTATCAGTTTAAAAAAAAAAAGTTCATTTTAGAGATACGGAATTGGTTCATTTTATTTGTGACTGTCTGTTATTGCTACTGTTTTGTCACATTAGGAAGAGTTGATGCTTTTGTCATGATACGCAATAGAATTTAATATTTAATCCTCAAATTTAGCTTTTAGCAATTTAAATTATTGAATAAGATTAGGCCCTTCATTTTGCCCATGTCAACTTTAGTTGTCACTTAATTTTGTGGTAACAATATACTTTATTAAAATTATTTAAAATACTTTATTTCTAAAAATGAAAATTGTTATTAATTGGGTCTGATTGCAGAAGGTTAAAATGCACCGTAATGTATTTTGTTTATTTTCAGGATATTCAGAAACGTTGCATTCTTCTAGAATCTCACTGGAAAGAACTGGTTAACAAGCAGAAACTTCTAGATAAAAGAGATAATGAACTGAGACAGAGGAAAAAAGAAATACTGGATGTGAGAGCAAAAAAACGGCAACTCGAACAAAGAATTAGTACTAGAGTTGACAGGTGAGATGCTTACTAGATTATGGTTTACTAGAAAGTAAAACTGAACAAAATATTGAATTTACATATTACCTTCTATACAAAAGCAACTTCCTGCTTGTAAATAATAGAGCTGTTCCACTGTGAGTTACTTTTATATGAACTTCTCTAGCAACGTGCACACAGTTTAACCCCTTAAGGACACATGACATGTGTGACATGCTGAGTCACAATTTTCAAACTTATTTGTCAGCAAGCTTACATAAAATCAACTTGTCTTCAAAAGACTAAATATTTAAACTAGATTTTATGAAGTTAAACAATAAAATGGACACCAAATATCTTCACAATCCATTATTGTAAAGTGCATATAATTAGCATATGTACATAACATAAAGTGCATGAATAAATTCAAACTCTATAGAACAAAGTGCTTATATGTGCAATCACTTGTAAAGGTAAAATACAATATTATTTATAAAAGTGCCAATTTTTATACCAATTTGTCAAGTCTTCTGGAATCAGCCACTTGTATAATTTATCAAAAGCAAAAAAGAAAATAAACAATAGTGCAGATACCGTATTTTTCGCTCCATAAGACGCACCTCACCATAAGACGCACCTAGTTTTTAGAGGAAGAAACCCAGAAAAAAAATATTCTGAACAAACTGTCCCATAGTGTTTCTTACTATGGGACAGTTTGTACAGAATATTTTTTTTCTTCCCTGTCCCATAGTGTCCCCCCCTCCCATAGTCTTCTCCTCTCTCCCATAGTCTTCACTCACCCCCTCCCCATAGTCTTCACCCACCCCCTCCCCATAGTCTTCACCCACCCCCTCCCCATAGACTTCATCCACCCCCTCCCCATAGACTTCATCCACCCCCTCCCCATAGACTTCATCCACCCCCTCCCCATAGACTTCATCCACCCCCTCCCCATAGACTTCATCCCCCCCCTCCCCATAGACTTCATCCTCCCCCCCATAGACTTCATCCTCCCCCCCATAGACTTCATCCTCCCCCCCATAGACTTCATCCCCCCCCCATAGACTTCATCCCCCCCCATAGACTTCATCCCCCTCCCCATATTCTTCTCTCCCATACTGTCCCCCTCCCCTTGTCCCATAATTACTTACCTGTCTTGCAGCGTTGGCCGGCAGCACAGGGCGCACCGCGGTAGTGGAACTTGAATTTCATGTTCCGGTTTCCGGCGGGACTTAAAGGAAGTGCGCACTCAGCTTGTGCACACTTCCTTTCAGTCCCGCCGGAAACCGGAACATGAAATTCAAGTTCCACTACCGCGGTGCGCCCTGTGCTGCCGGCCAACGCTGCAAGACAGGTAAGTAAAGCTTCATATTCGCTCCATAAGACGCACAGACATTTCCCCTCACTTTTGAGGGGGAAAAAAGTGCGTCTTATGGAGCGAAAAATACGGTAGTCTTAAAAACATACGTAAAATAAACACCTATAGACTTCTAAAATGCCAACTCAAATTTTACAGAGTCTTTGGGATGGCTCTGTTTTATAGGCACTGGTGTATCTTTCATATGACTTCCTTCTTCTTTACATTGACTTGTAATCCTCTATCTTTTTCCCCAATATGGGCTGGTATCATAGAAGAAAAAGAAATGTATGTATTGTAATAAATTTGTATATATGTATTTCACACTCGCGTGCATCGAAGCCTTTTTACATTGGCTCACTTTAACCCTTAAGGATTGAGGCAGTTGTACAAGTTGTGATCAAAACAAAAAGTAAACAAAACTTTGAATGTGCGCTACATGTCTATTCAATCAGAATTCCCTTCTTTCATATTAAAGGGGCACTATAGTCACCCAGACCACATCAGCTCAATGAAGTGGTCGGGGTGCCAGGTCCCTCTAGGGTTAACCCTGCCTGCTGTAAACATAGCAGTTTCAGAGAAACTGCCATGTTTACATTTGGGGTTAAGCCAGCCTCTAGTGGCTGTTTTGGTGTGTAGATCATGCTCCTGCAGTCTATCTGCTCAATACTCTGTCATGTTCTCTGAGTGGTGTGTTATTTTCCTGCCTTTAAAGTGCCTAGCAATTTTTGCTTGGCTTATGGAGACAGGACAGAGGTGTTCTTGTTTCTGATTTATCTACATTTTTTGATTTAGCTTCATAGGGCTATGTTCCTGCATACTCTGCCTGTATGTTTACCCTAACTACCTTTACTCTGTTTTAGCTTTAGTTTGGAGTAAAACAAGGCTTTAGTAAAACAAGGCTTTAGTAAACTAGGCATTTTCTTCCTGTTCAGTTAATGCATGCACAGTTCCCAGGTTGTAAACTTTTTGATATTTTAGTTGCAGTTGCACAAAAATCTTACAAGCACTGTCAGACAGGAAGCTGTACATCATCCTTGCTGACTAGACAATGTAGTTAAGTACTGAGAAGGAGATAGGGTGATGGGAATTTACAGGATTTTGTGTGCTGCAGAAGACAGAGGCCTCTTACCAATGAAGCTATTGTATGTATTTTTCTCTTTCATTATGGTGTTTTGGTGCCATCTACTGGTCGCTTTTGCATACTAATAATGATTTCATGGAAGCTGCTGTATATCATGGTCACCTTGTGGAGGATGGAACACTCAGATGTTCTCATTGCTGTTTAACCCCTTAAGGACCAAACTTCTGGAATAAAAGGGAATCATGACGTGTCACACACGTCATGTGTCCTTAAGGGGTTAAGGTAGTATACCTGCCTAGAGTGCACTAAAACATTTCTCTGGGCTGTATGTTCTGCATTCCAAACATTAAAGGGACACTATAGTCACCAGAACAACTACAGCTTATTGGATTTGTTTTTGTGAGTAGAATCATTACCTTCAGGCCTTTTGCTGTAAACACTGTCTTTTCAGAGAACATGCAGTGTTTACATCACAGCCTAGTGGTAACTTCACTGGCCACTCCTCAGATGGCTGTTAGAGATCCTTCCTTGGGTCATGACTGCCTAAAATGCATCCAAACATTCAGTATCTCCTCCCTCTGCATGCAGACACTGAACTTTCCGCATAGAGATTCATTGATTCAATTCATCTCTATGAGGAGATGCTGATTGGCCAGGGCTGTGTTTGAATCATGCTGGCTCTGCCCCTGCTCTGCCTCCTTGTCAGTCTCAGCCAATCCTATGGGGAAGCATTGTGATTGGATCAGGCTACCACTTCTGATGTCAGCAGACTGCTTATTTGTTTTGAGGGAAATAGCATGCAGAGCTACAGCTTCAGGCTTGAATACAGTAAGATTTTGCTATATTTATGGAGGCATGAGGGGCTCAGGGGGGCTAGATGGTGGTTCATAGGAAGGCTATTTTATGCCCTGTATCTTGTGCGCATCTTGGCAAATCTTACATGGATGTCACTACTGCTGTAAAGGTATTTTGGTTATTTTATTTTACAACTTAAAGGGACACTATAGTCACGCAGACCACTTCAGCTCAATGAAGTGGTCTGGGTGCCAGGTCCCTCAGGTTTTAACCCTTCAGATGCGAACATAGCAGTTTCAGATAAACTGCTATGTTTACATTTGGGGTTAAGCCAGTCTCTAGTGGCTGTCTTCCGGACAGCCACTAGAGGTGCATCTGCGACGCTGGAGGCATATTATGCCTCCATTGCACAGAGCGTCCATAGGAAAGCATTAAGAGATGCTTTCCTATGGACACTTTGAATGCGTGCGCGGCACTTGATGCGCATTTGGCTCCGCTGACGTTGGCGGGGGAGGAGAGGTCAACGGCGCTGGAATAAGGTAAGCTGCTGAAGGGGATTTAATCCCTTCAGCGCCACGGGAGGGGGACCTTGAGGGTGGGGGCACCCTCAGGGCACTATAGTGTGGAAAACTGCTTTGTTTTCCTGACACTATACTGATCCTTTAACATTTAAACAATAAGTCCGAATACTTAGAGCTGGATAAAAATGTCTGATTTACCCTCTCTTTCTTTTCAGTATAGTGAGGTATGCCCAGGGTATGCTATTCCCTTGTCAGTTCTTCCTGCCCCCCTCCCCCTCCCCCCCCCCCCCCCCCCCACACACACTCAATTTTTATGGAGTCCTTGTGTCACAATCTTGGCCTTTGTCTAAGACAAAATAATCATGGATATGTATTTTGCTTTTTCACTATTATTAAGGTATTTTAAGTCTGCATTGTCCCTAGGCAATTTGGAATATGCTGAGTTTACTTCTTTACAATTCCTGCTGGTAACAACGCTTGGGAGGTTGTTGACCAAAAGGCAGTACCACTGCTGATAACACATTAACTCTTATTAACTTGAACAACTTCTGCAATATGGAAGGGTGCATTATCCTGCTGAAAGAGGCCAATGCCATCAGGGAACACCATTGCCATGAAGGGGTGTACGTAGTCTGCAACAATCTCTAAGTAGGTGGTACATGCCAAAGTAACACCCACCTGAATCCCAGGGCCCAAGGTCCCAGCAGAACATTGCCTAGAGCATAACTCAACCTCCACCAGCCTGCCTTCTTCCCATAGTGCAACCTGTTGCCATCTCTTCCCCATGTAAACAACGCACATGTACCCTGCCATCCACTTGATCTAAAAGAAAACTGGATTCATTGGACCAGGCAGCTTCCAATGCTTTATGCTCCATTGTCCAGTTGGGTCATTCACATCCCCACTGAAGGTGCTTTCAGCAGTGCACAGGGGTCATTATGGGACTGGTCTACGGATACTCAGCCTCATACACAACAGACTGCGATGCCCTGTGGCCAGCATTACGTTTTTCAGCAATTTGAGCTAAAGGTTCTGTGTGATCGGACCAGATGGGCTTGCCTTCACACTCCATTTACATCAATGAGCCTTGGGCGCCCATTACACGGATGCCGGTTCACTGGTTGTCCTTCCTTGCTGCACCACCTTTGGTAGGTACTAACCATTGAATACCAGGAACACCCCACTGGACTTGCCATTTTGGAGATGCTTTGATCCAATTGTCTAGCCATCACTATTTGGTATTGATGAATGGTATTTACTTCACCTATCAATGGTTTTAATCAGTAAAATTATGTTTGTGTGTGTATATATATATATTTTTATTAATCGAACATGTACTCTGTATGATGTTAGAATGTCTTACCTTCTCTTTTATAGTTTAAAGGAGTTGGAGCAAGAGAATATGGATTTAGAATCTGCAGAACAGCAAGCCAATGCCAAGATTAAAGAAATCAGTGTCCAGAAAGCCAGACTTGTTAATGAACTAACACAATTAATTAAGGTAAATGTTGCTATTCATATACCATTATATACAAAATACATTCCTTTTGATACACCGGTATAGAATAACTAATGTAACTATAGCCTACGATTGTTAATTTCAGCATTAAATATGCTAAGATTTGGTTATTTGTGCAGTATACAGCAAATCAATTGCTAACAGAAGATTGCGACTGTAGAATGAGAATCAAGTAATTTGGTTTGTTAGTGCATGAGCTGTAGTACCTTTTTAAATCTTCAGCATCACGGGTTTTATTCTCCGCAATCTTGATTCAAACACAAATTCTTTTGATGCTAATGAGACTAGTAATCCTGACTTCACTTAAAATAACATGTCTATCTCCATGTTCTTCCTGGTAACTTACTTTTTAAATAATCAATTCGGCCCATGTACAGTTTTAATAATAATGTCTGATTCTTTCGACTTGATATATGTGTTTTTCTAGTAGCTTTTTTTTCTGTGGCTTATAACACAGCTACAACCATGTTTCACAGCTACATTAGGTTAATACCCTTATGGTGCATTAATTGGAAACAATGTGAACACTGTTAATGGTAATGACTGTGTATTTGGTTGGTTTGTCCAAATCTCAAATTCCATAATTACATTTCTTTAATTTGTATTTTTATCTCCAGAGCTGTACATTGCGTAGTATTGAAAAGGTGGACTTGGCCCTTCAAAGCACTGCTGTGTTATCAGAGAAGAATAAACTTGATTCAGAGTACAAAGAGGCTATATCACAGCTCAAGGACCTGGATGTAAGCAAATAAGCATTCCTCACAATAATAGTATTGGGTCCTCTAAATATGTCTGCAGAATTTCTCCATGAATGAATTTAACCGCTCTAGGAATCTAGTGATTACTTAAATGGTTACTCCAACCACTATGGCCACTTCAGTGATTGGAAGTGGTCATGGTGGTAGGAGTCAGTATTGTACCATTTGAAACAATGCAGATGCCATAGAATGTTCTTTAATTATATGCTGTTTTTCAAAAGAACTATTCAGATTTGATTTTGTAATAGTTATTGTTTTGTTATTATAAACATTACGTTACATATTGTTCATATTTTCTGTCTTCAAGAATCAATTTATGCATGCTGATGAGATGAAGCGAAGTTTACTAGACAATTGCAAAGAACTGTTAAGAAAAGCAAGACAGGCTTGTAACTTGGGGGCAAATCAGGATGTCCCACAAGATTTCCAGACGGTAAGTATTTGCGTACACCTCATATTTAAATTGTATTAACATACCTATCTTTTGATTTTGGTAAAATCCTATGATTAGGAATCTACTAATTTCTATGTATAAAGCATCTACCAGCAATGCAGTTGTTACTTTTGTGCAAAGTGAACGTGAAAATGATAAAATTTATATTGCGTGATGTAGTACAGAACTGTACAGCCAGCAACTTCCCTCTGTACAAAAGATAAGGCAGCCTCATACAATTGTTTGTCATCTTTGACCTAGTCAGTGAGGTGGGGCTGATACTCTTCTAGGTATTGTTAGCATGTGGTCCTAAATGAGCTAAAGCTTGTTTGCAACCTTAACCCCTTAAGGACCAAACTTCTGGAATAAAAGGGAATCATGACATGTCACACACGTCATGTGTCCTTAAGGGGTTAAAGGTAAATTATAGACACAAAGACTACATTATCTCAATGAAATGTTCTGGGTGCCATGTGTCCCCAGTTTTTACCCTGCAGATCAGCATTTTTTTCATTGCATGGTTTAGGTACCTGTAATAGCTATCACTTTGAAATGTCTGAGGAAGCACCTCTAGCAGCTATCTGCGTAAAACTCTGACCATCTGACTAGCGCAGTGCAGTGTTTGGCGTGCATGTGCACTACTTTCCTATGATCTTGATGATCTTAGCCAAGGAGTGAGAACCAGCCATGGAGACCAGAGTTAAATAAAGTTAAATAAAGAGTGGACGATGCTTCCATATTCCATGTTCTATCTAAATCCAGCAACTACATGACTAGATACAAATTGAATGTATATTTGACTGATTTTAGGTTAAGGTACCCTCTTGATTATGGACGATATTAGTTTAAATTTGAAATTTGCATATCGTAATTGTGGATAAGAGGGGAAGTTTATTTTAAAATTTATACTAAAACCTGCTGTCTGGTTAACATCTAGATGTCTTGTTAATGATCTACCCGCAGGTTCGGTTCAGAACTGTTATTCAGGGGAATTGTTCCTGTTTGGCAAACACTTCAAGATTGTAATTTTTAGGTGACAATTTCTGGCCAGCCTGTTTAAAATCACAAGTCGTTCATCAATTTGTGGCAGCATTTGCCAAATTGCACTGTATGTCTAGAAATCTGGCTGGCCCACATGTTTTACCACATCCTCAGATACTATTTTACGGTTTCATCTTTAGGTTGCCGTTGGTTACTACCCCAATCCTCCTTAATCTACTCCTATAGAGGACATTTTCAATTACCAAGTTTATAGTCCTTATTAGCGGAGGGTACTGACTTTCAGAGATCTCCGGCCTCTAAGCCATAGGCTAGTGGTCCTGCGAGGCCAACACTCATCCTCCTACTCGGAGGTATACGCCCATCGGTCCAACGCATAGTTATCCGCCTTGCATGGTTGCATAGAGAGGGCCTCACCTGTCACATCCATACTATCTTCTTCAATTGTCACCGCGAGTCTGATACACCACCACAACGTTCGGTGAAAATACTCTGTTTAACTTCAGTATGGCTTGGAGTAGACTCGATACGGAGTTATTCTGCAGACGTTTTGCAGGCCTCAGGACTCCTGCTTGTGCAGTTTGCACATCCCCGTCACACGCAACAAATGTACGCCCTAACACAGCAGAAGCTTCTTGGGGCCACGCAGTTTCTTACACACCTGCAAAATCTGGTACGGTAGTTCATGATATGCTGGGTAGGGACATTGGTTTTTGGGGCAAGTTCCAAATGTGCAATAATTTTAAGGCGGGTACTTGCGGTTTCTGTGCTTGCAGGTTATTGCAGGTATTAATGTTATGTGTTTTGCTGAACTATTTATGGTACCAACCCTCACAATCTTCTCTTTTAGTGGTTATTGCAGGGGTTTCACGATGGTATCATACACATGCCATATGATACGCTGGAATGCAATAATTTGCAGGCAACGCTAGTAGATCCAGAATCAGTGGATAATTGATAAAGACTAAGTTGGAACAGGGAATTGTTTTTGGGCCTTTTAGGTCCCCCCCCTTTTTACTTCTTCGGGAAGAAATCCTATTGGTATAGTCACTGGTAAATCTTCACATAAATACTGATTGATCGTTGACCTATCGGCACCACATTCCTCCACGGTTCCTAGTCTTAACCCTCCCGTACCCTCTGAAGGTTTCTTATTGCAATGTTCCACCATGGAAAATGCCATCTGTGCCTTCTTGAAACTGGGGCGTGGGCATGACTCAATAAATCTGATATTGTCATATGTGTTCAAACTATTTCCCATTCACCCTCACTTTGGCATCTGCACGGTATTAAGAGGCAGGGTTTATATTATTTTCTCCCGGTGTATGTTCAGTTCCAAGATAGCCCCAAGATATTCGATATTTTGCTGAAACCTTGTGCTGGTTGCTACTTGTTGTATACACATAATTGAAGACCACTTCCAACCCCCTTGCGGTCTCACAGTAGCAATCGGTCTTGTTTTAATCCCTGGGTATACCGGTCTCCACTAAAAGGACAGAAGGTCCAGACATGGTTATACATTTTCTGGATATTCAACTAGACTCAGTCAACATGCAGTCTGGTCTTCTTCGTGGAAAGATTGAGCACAGCCTCTCAAGTAATTACCTATACTTGCAGTTAGGTTCTTGCACCCGTAAAGAACTACAGTCTATGCTTGGTTCGCTCAATTTTGCCATGAGGATCACCCCACAAGGTAGATCCTTTACTTTCCAACTACTCTGTTTGTTCCCTGACCTTCCCTCAGACAATACCCGCATCACGTTAAACCCGCAAGCGATGGCTGACTTACTGATGTGGCGCACTTTTCTCTCGACATGGTAGGGGAAAGCAATGTTTATTCCCCAATCTCCGACAATTCCCCGACATTCTGGACAGATGCTGCGGCCAATTCGAGTTTCACAGCCATCTGTGGCAATCAATTGCTCTGGGATCCTGGGACTAATGAAATCAAGTCCCTAACAAGTTTTCCAAAACATCGGTCTTATTCGAGCCTTACCAAATAGTGGTGGCAGCAATTATCTGGGGTCCTGGCTGGGCACGTCACTCGGACAGATGCTTCTCAGACAACCTCACTGTCTGCCACATGGTAAACAAAGACCAGCATCATTTTGGTTGTTATGAGGTTTTGAGGAGACTCACTTGGGTGGCGGACAACTATCCATTTTCCTCACTTATATTCATATCCCTCCATAGCCCTCCATTCCGAGACATATTAAATGTTTTATTATCAAACGTACTGAATCTTATCCACTTAGCACTCGTGGTTTACACTAGGAAATCATACGATAGGGCTTTATATCAAATTCATAGCCAATTTTTTTAATTCATGAAATGTTTGCTACAGAGAATTTATTGGAGTTTACGTCCTTTTGCCACCTTAAGTTAAAAAATTATCATAGAACACTATCAAACTCTACCTAACATTCAACATCACATGCTGAAACAACACCCTAACAAAACATGAGTCCTATCATCCCACCAAATTAAACCTTACTGAAAGGAATACAAAATCTGACACATTACCCTCTAAAAGACTATCCATTCCATAGCAAACTTTTCCAATCAGTATCTGATTTATTAGTCATGTCATCTTTTGAACCTGTCACCGATACGGTAATTAAAACTGCAATATATCTAACTTTTTACAGATTCCTACGACCAAGAGTTCACCTCTATTTAATGTACTTCCACATATTACCTTTAAACTTTAAATATCCATAAATCTATAGATCACTACATCCTTTCACTTCCCTACTCTAAACCAGCCAGATGGCACGCCTGGTTAACCTGACTTATCCAAGTAATTTTAAAGTATTGTAGAACAAATACATTTTGTATGATACACTTATTTTTATCCTCTTTATTACAGGCTTACTGCATTGTCGGTTCCAACACACTACAACCGACTGGTATTATTAACTATGATGTTTATTACTAGTTATGTGTTATCTAACCATTACAGCAATATTGTCCCAACCACAAATTTAAGGCGGGGCCTGTAGTTGTGGGAGGGGCTTAGGTCCCCTTTTTAAGGGCCTTCAATCCTCTCTCACATAACGTTATTGGTCTGCGAGTTGCCCCTCCCACCACTCCATCTTTTCATATCACTCTCTAAGGTAGGCCCTCTTTATTAAAGGCCTACTGCATTGTCGGTTCTGGCACACCACAAACGACTGGTGTTTTTAACTATGATGTTTATTACTAATTATGTGTTATCTAACCATTGCGGCAATATTCCTCCGACCACAAATATATATGTGTGTGTATATATATGTATATGTGTGTGTGTGTATATATATATATATATATATATATATATATATATATATATATCTCCTTTAAATTTATCATATTGCTCGAAGTTAAAATGCAATATGTGATTTAGATGCACATTGCTCCTTTAATAGCGACCTGTTTTGTACTTACTAGCATACCGATTAACCAGTGTTGTTAGTTTTGTTACAACATGTTTTGATACTTTTGTATATTGAGTTTGCAAAGATAGATCTAGTTGGATTTTCTGTACAACTCTGTTTCTTCTCAACAGTGGGTCTTGGGTACTCTATCCTTATCTGGTTCTCTCGCTTTATCCAGTCCTGAATAGGCATGTTCTCTGTGTTGGGAGTTGCACCCCTTGGTCATTTAGCCTCAGCAGGTGCTCTTTTACATTATTTGTTTGAACTCACAGTATATTAATAGTCCACTTATTGAGATGAGCTCTTGACAAAGGCGCATGCTAGCGCCAAAACGCGCGTTGAGCGTTACCGACTCTAATTTAACTTAGACTGTCCTACTGAGGACTATTACTTATACCTGAGCGTTACTGACCGAGCGCTTGAGCGTTACCGATTCTAATTTAACTTAGACTGTCCTATTGAGGACTACCACTTATACCTGAGCGTTACTGACCGAGCGCTATCGACTTTAATCTAATTTAGATTGTCCTATTTAGGACCATTACTTTGTTCCTAACTAAGGATTATAGATTTCTTTTAAACTATTCCACACTGTCCTACTTAGGACTACAGTGTAGCCTATCACAGGGTCGCTGAGACTTAATAGTTTGGATAATTGGATTGGGGGTTTCTGAATGGTGGGGGAATCTTTTTAGGGCTTGCTCTATACGTATATTTGCTTGTTGGACACTGGGTTTGAAGGGGTTATTTTACTAATATCCTCACTACATCATTCTCCTAAGTATACCTACAATAGACAAGTCTCTAGTTTCCTCCCCCCCTTACCTTGCCACCGACTGTTTTGTATATCAGATGGGGATTTAACGTAAGAGTTTTCCCGTTATATTACTTGTGTAAAGGCCATCTATTTACATTTAGTGACCTTCCAGAGTATTTGGGAACTAGGTCTGATAGGTCCAGAGTTACGTGTCTTTTTAACCTGGACATCTGGCTGGTGTTTTAAAGGGTGTTAAGAGGTGTATGGGCTTAATTTATGATCGTTTCCCTATGCGATTCTATCTGCCGTCCACTCTCGATTTTCCCCTCATATTCTATGACACCTAGCTTGTATTTTGAGACCACTTGGAATATTTAAACTAGGGAGACTGTGTCATTTTCTGACCACAGTGCAAGTTCGGTGTACACTGCTCCCTCCAGATTCCTCTACGTTCTCCACAATACACTATCGTCAACGTTGGCAATACCCTCTACACCCCCAATGCTATATGGGAGTGCATCTACCTAATACTGTACATGACTCATAGATACTGTATTCACTTATAAGCCGTCTAAACAGTTGCAAATACTATCTATATTACGAGTATGTTTCAGTTTATCTAGACTTCCTACTCCTCCCATCTCGGCACTGTATATACTAATTTTTAATCTCTTCTCTATTCCCTCAAGAGGGACTAATAAAGATTTATATCACTGTACATAGTTCGTTCTATGCTCCCATTCACAGCACTTTTTTGCTATACACTGACGGAGCAGACATATCTAGGGTTTAGAAGTTGAACATGGATGTACTGAAACAGTGCACTCTATTTCAACTTCCTCTTTAGCCTGTGAAGAAATATAGTCCACAGTTTCAAAAAGTGATGATTGATGGGCTTTCGAAACAATTCCTTCAGTGGGACAATGGATTTGACTGGCAGTTTAATCTTCAATACTGCAGTCAGGAATCTGGCAACGTCCATGTCAAAAGCCCATTTGTGATCGGTGAGGTCCAAAAGCGCAAAGACATGTACCTTAAATGATCACTATAGGGTCAGGAACACAAACCTGTATTCCTGACCCTATAGGGTTAAAAGTACCATCTAGCCACCCTGGTCCCCTCATGCCTCCCTAAATATAGTAAAATCTTACTTGTATTCAAGCCTGAAGCTGCTGGTTTTGTCCCTGTTTCCTTTAGACCTGCCTGCTGACATCAGCAGAAGTGGTAGCCTGATCCAATCACAATGCTTCCCCATAGGATTGGCTGAGACTGACAAGGAGGCAGATCAGGGGCAGAGCCAGCACAATTCAAACACAGCCCTGGCCAATCAGCATCTCTTCATAGAGATGAATTGAATCAATAAATCTCTATGAGGAAAGTTCAGTGTCTGCATGCAGAGAGAGGAGACACTGAATGTTTGGATGCATTTTAGGCTGCCATGACCCAGGAAGGATCTCTACCACTAGGCTGTAATGTAAACACTGCATTTTCTCTGAAAAGACAGTGTTTACAGCAAAAAGCCTGCAGGTAATAATTCTACTCACCAGAACAAATTCAATAAGCTGTAGTTGTTCTGGTGACTATAGTGTCCCTTTAAGTATTATAGCTGAGACCCTTATCAAGGCCCAATTGTAGGAATTCCAAAACTTCTTTAGTAGAAGAGCTATAATTCTCGATTTATTTTCTTAATAGGTGGCCGAATTAGATTTCTGGCCTTTAGGAGGGTATCAATCAGAGCAGAAAAGAAACCATTGTCTTTAAGCCTTTCCCTTTTAATTTACATGCCTTCAGGTTGAGGGAGGGATGGATCTGGATGAAGCACTGGATCCTGATGATGGAGGGATGGAATTTGTGGGAGATCTAATGGAAATTCCTTGCAAACTGTCAGAAGTAGGGGAACCATGGTCTGCAAGGCCAATACGGAGCTATCTTGACTATAGCGACTTTCCTGCCACAACCTTCTCAGAAGAGGAAAGATGAGTGGAGTTGGTGGAAATGCATAACCCTGGTTGAACTGCCATCAGCATGATGGGGCATCTCTTCCTGCAGCTTGGGAATCAGAAAAAAACAATAATAGGCGCTCACTATAGTACAATTGATTATTTGGTGAGGGCTGCGGTACAAAATACAAGGATTCACAAAACCTTGTGAGATAAGATTAAAAAAAAGTGGATGGCGTATACAGCACCCAAGATTTATACGTACAAAGCTCTTCAGGGGGTACAATACTTTGAACCTCAGAATAATAGAAAAAGACAATAATGGTGCAGTACAATATGGTAAAGTACAGATTATATAAATAGCTATATGGGAACCACTCACATTTGATTGAGCTATCTAAGAGCTCTGCTGTATTTCGCGTGGACAGTATAATCCCTGCCTAAGGATATGTGGTGGTATAGGTAGTGCTGGTGCTCCAGATGAAATGCAGGTATGCGTGGTATATATGGAGACAAGAAAAGCAAGAAAACTCCAATGGTATAGTCAGTACTAATAAATAGAATTAAAAATAAGTAATGTACTTACATTTGATAGAGCAAGACTTGCTCTTCTTAAAACAGCATGGGTGATATAATCCCCACCTATGGATATACTGGTACCAGGTAGCAAACAAAAAAACAAATAGTTTATATAAAAAAGTAACTAGTTATTTAACAAAAAGATAAAAACAATCTAAAATTAGGTATAAATGTCCCACTTGACGCGTTTCGCCTGTTCAAAGGCTTTTTCTGTGTGTGTGTGATGTAGATTAATTTAGAAATAAACAAATATGTTTAAATGTCTCTGTTCCTGTCCAAATCTGAGATGATTAAATTGCGTATACGCAGAAGTAAGCTCACACTGACACATGGAGTTCAGGTTAAAAGCACTTCAGAAAATTTAATGGCATCTAGTTGGAAAACCGTTATGCAGACCTTTTTAAAGGCAAAATGACATCATCATTGAATATCAGATAATAACAAATAAACATCATTAATTGGATTAAATGTTATGTGACTATATCAGTGTCCACCCATCAATTTTATTAATTGGCTCAGGGGTTTGAGTGACTAGCTAGGTGTCCTCCCACCGGGAGGTGGTATTGTTCTGGACAAGGGTGTGGACAGAAGGCTCAGGCGCCATTTTTCCCAGCATGAGTTTTACTCGGTGGAAAGGGGGGCTTGAGCGTCATTTTACACAGTCAGTGATGTCAGGTCTTGTGGTCAGGTGCAAGGTTCTTTTATGAATAGAACATTTCATTAGTACAGTGTTCTCATGGCCTTGGCTCTGGCCTTGGTTATACTTTGTTGCATGTTACAGGAGATTCAATAATTCCGGAGTCAGCTATGTCTTTATAGAAAATACAGTCTCTGTTCATTGTATTAAATGTACTGGGAAATTCTGTCATGTAATGTAGTTTAAGATGGAGAATCTGTCAGGTAATGAGGACAAAATGGAGGGTTTTTCACAGTGTGAGGTTAAAATGGAGTTAGTACAATAATTCAGTACAAGTTCAATAAAGATTTTTAATAATTCTACATCATGTGTGTATCTCTATCTCTATCTCTCAGCATTGTGCCAAAATAGGATTGTGATGTTCCATAGCGCGCCGATTGTGCATGTTGCCATATTCTTCTTGTGTTATTTTATACTGCCGTTGCTTTGTATCGTTGTATTTGTGTGTACATGAGCTATTATATTGTATATGTTCACGATTAGTTTGTCGTATCGTGTATGATACATATGAATGTGGGCTGTGTATGGGGGCTGCTTGTGGAATTGTGTGTGTGGATGGATTTGTTACATTGTGTGTTTGGTAGTGTGTGTGTATGCGTGGGGCTGTTTAGGGTATTGTATGTAAGAGTCTGCATGTGGGGTTGTGTGCATGTATGTGGATTGTCAGTGGTGTTAAATTTGGGAGGATTGTGTGTTGGCTCTTCGTATTATTTGTATGAGGGGAGGGTTATTCTGCATCTACGTGTATATCTAGTAGTGTGGGTGGCTTCCCTGGCTTTCAGTGGGTACAAGGCTGGCCAGGTACAGGTCAAGGACAGGAGCTCTCTCAGGACTTTGGAAAGTGTTCGAGGTGCGGTGCTGAGACCTAAAAGAAGGGCTCTGAATTCAAAATGTCCTTTCTCTATGGCAAACCAAAAAAAAAAATCTTGATGTTGAGAGGCAATGGGATTATGGAAAAAAGTGTTCTGTAAGTCTATAGACATGACCCATTGCCCTGAGAAGACAGCTTTTATGTACTGCAGGGATTCCTTCTTGAATATGAATGAAATCCACACATTCTTTCTGTATATGATACCTTTACAATAACCTCTTCTTTCTGAAGGGATGGGTTGAATCTCTGTAAAGCTTCTCTCGTGTCTTTGTCCCCTGCCTATTTTCTCTTTTGGAAACTGCGATATGGAGGGGTTCTGCAGAATTCTTGTAGATATTCTGTAAATGATATTTAGCTCTTGTCAAAGCCACTGAAATCGTTTCACTTGTCTATTTTCCGTGCTTCCAATGAGTTCAACAGAGAATCGCCTTTTTTGTTTTATTTTTTTTATAAATCTTTATTTTCAGTGCAAAATGTACGAGTTTCACAAACTTGTGCCGTAGAGGCTATGATAAATTAGCAACACTGTAATCAAGTTACGAGAAAAAAAAAAACTTTAGCAAGGTACATTAAACACATTTTTAGTTATAGCAGGACTGTCGGGTTGTATCGGCATGTGATCGTATGGTAATAAAAGTGGGTATGTCGCTCTATAGTCAGTAGCACCACTAGCGTAACCTGTTAGTGTTGGTTGGTAGTGGATGTTGGGTCTATTGACTTCTATTGACTCCGACTTCTATCTGGAGGGATACTCAGGGAATATGCCCTATGAGTGGCTAGGCTAATTGCGTATGTCCATGGCTTAATTGTGTAGGTGTTACGCTGTGTGGTGCCTCGCTAGGCTAGGTCTAATAGTGAGCGGTCTAGTTGCACAGTACACGTCCGTTCAGGAGTAGTGTCAGCTAGTGCGAGTCTATAGATGTCAATGTTGGGCCATGTAGTGGTGGTCCGCCTGTGCTGTCCAGCGGAGTCCCTGTATGTGTGTGTCGTTTGTATGTGCAGAGCCATTTAGGTCTTGTGTGGGCTCTGTTGCAAGCAGTTCCCCTGTGACCCTGGGGTTGGGGGGGGGGGGGAGGGAAGAGGTGTTATAGTAAAAGAGTCCCGGAGTGTGTGTAACCGCGTGGCGGTTGGTGATAGGACAGTTCGTCTTGGGTATTAGGGCCAACTGTTGAACTAGAAATGTCCCATTGTCCCCGGCCGGGGTAGGTAGGAGTTGATGTTGATTCAGGTCGTATCGTCGCGTGGTCCTCTGAGGTCTGATGCCCCTCCGCTTCTCGCTGTCCTCTGTCCGAGGCTGGGGGTGGTGGTCAAGCCTTGGGTCTGTAGTCCCAGAGTCGTTAGTAGTGCCGGTCCCTCAGTGGGGTCTGATATTTTATAATGTGTCCCTTCTTTAGTTATCCACAGGGTCTTTGGCGTCGCCCACCTGTAGTTAATGCCTGCTTCCTGGAGGGTGGTTGTGATTGGTCTCATCATGAGTGTTTCTCTGCTTAAGTCCTGAAATAGGGAGAGTTGACAATTCTCGAACTTGTAGGGGGTCCGTCCCCGAAATGCCGCCATTAGTCCCATTTTATCAGTCATGGTACAACAGCGTAGGATGAGGTCTCGTGGTGCTGACGTGTGAGCACGGGGCGATTTTGCTATTCTGTATATGCCATCAAAGACAAACTGCTTGGCCCCCTTGTGCGGTAGGACTGTCGCCACAAGGCGCCTGACGAAATGGGACAGCTCTTCTAGTTGTATGTTCTCTGGGACTCCCCTTATTTTTACGTTTTTTCTCCTGCCTCTGTCGTCTAGAATATTTAGTTGCCTGGCCATTGAGGCTTGTGTTGATTGCAGATTCAACATTGTTTCCCTCATGGTGTGAAAGTCCTGTTTCAGGTCTGTCAGGCCTGTTTCAGTTGCCTGTGTGCGGGCTGTCACTGAGTGTACTTCCGTGGTGAGTGCTGCTAGATCAGCCTCCCACATTCGTTTCAGGTTATTTTGCAGGCCGGTGAGCATTTCCTGTATGTCATTTTTAGAGGCAGGTGTGTGGCCCCCTGCCGTCGGTAGTGCTATCGGGGAGTGAGTGTTGGAGGGGAGCATATCAGGGTGGTCCCCTGCCCTCAATGTTGCCTCCGGAGGATGAGCATTGGAGGGCATAGTGTCCGCGTGGGCTCCCTCCGTTGAGGAGGCAGGTGATGGCTCGCGGGGCGCCGGAGTCATTGGGGAAGAGGAGGATTGCAGCATGAGGCTGATATCTCGCTGCATTTTCGGGTTGAGAGGAGGTTGCTTTTGCGACCTTCGCCCCATTTCACTTGCCTCTGTTTGTCCGTGGCAGTCCGGCGTGTATCGCGGATCGTATCCCCAGGCGAGCTCTGCCGGTTGTCCGCACGCAAGGTAGGCCTTGGTGCCTCGTTTTCGGGGTTCACTGCCCGGGGTGGAAAAGAAGGGCATCTGTGTGTTCAGCAGATTACGCTGGAGCTGCCTCGCTTGTCAGGGGCCGTGTATCTCGCAGGATGCTTTGGATTTTTAGCCGATTAGAATGTTTTTTCTCCGGAGCTCTGAGAGATGGCGTCCTCTCCGTTCAGGCTCCAAGCTCCGCCCCCGCCTTTTTTGTTTTATTAATCAATTTTAAACATGGATTCCTTGGAGTTGCAAAGCCAATGAACCTCTTATGGACATTAGCTTCGTTGTTTACATTGCCCCCTAGGGACACCTCCAAGTGGCCACGCCTCATATGGCCACTGAAAGTGCTTCCTGGGTCAGTGCTGCACAGTAGGCTGCACTGTCGTTTAGCGTCTGCACTTTCCACGTGGAGGCGTTGAATATTTCTCATAGGAATGCATTGATTTACTGCATCTCTAAAAGGAGGTGCTGATTGGCCAAAAGGGTGTTTGGCCCTGCCCGCCTCCTTGCTGATTTCAGCCAAGCCAATGCTTTCCCTATGGTGATGTCACCAGGTAGGCGGATCGGGGGCGGGGTCAGCGTTGGCGGATCTTCGCTGCACTGGAAATAAGTTGTCTTAACATTTTAGGGGGGGGGGGGGGTTACACTATAGAGTCAGGAATACATGTTTGTGTTCCTGACCCTATAGTGTTCCTTTAAGGAATGTGAATTAATATTCCCTTACTATAGAAATGGATGAATAAATTGTTGCCAACTAGGGAGGCGGGTTTGTAAGGGGGCTACCCACAGACCATTTAAATGGACATTATAGGCAGCTAAACAACTTAATGTCTTTGAAGTGGTCTGGATGCACAGCCCCTGTAATCTTAATCCTGCAATGTAAAACATTGCAGTTTTTGAGAAACTGCAATGTTTACATTGCAAAGTTAAGACTGAATCTACTGGCTGTTTACCATATAGCCACTAGGGGAAGGCCTAATGTGCAGTACTCGCCGTGCATGCGCAGTAGGTCCCTCCAAAGGCTGACATCGGTGGAGGAAGAGCAGAACCCAGTGCAAAGAGACTCCGCACTGGAATCTGGTAATTCTTTATTTATTTATTTTTACTGGGCGGTGCAAGGGTTAAATTGGCATTATAGTTTTCCTTTAACATTTTATCTGTTTGTCCTCATTTGCTCAGAGAAGATTGATTTCTGAGTGAATACATTTGTGATGTTTGATTCAGTGCTGCCAAACTCATGCCAGGCATGTTTTATCATTGCTTTGTACTCTGTATTTATGTTTGGCCTTTCCCTTTGAATAAAGCACTTTCCTAGTGAAAGATGGTTTGTTCATAAGCTGAGGTTGTTTCTGTTTTATTATTGCTAATTTGCACTTACAGAGATTTTTTTTTTTCTTATTTTGAGCACTTTTTTCCCTTAAATTAAAAATAACTGCATGCTCCAAAATGTGCTAGCTTCTTCGACTTCTCAGAACGTGGTGTTACATTGTTCTCTTCAGTCACTACTAATTTTGAATTTATTCAGTGTGTTTCTATTTGACCCTAATTATCAGACACTTTTTCTTTTCTCCTTCATAGGCTTTCCAGGCTCTTCCTAATACACTGGATGAAATAGATGCTGTGCTAAACGAGGAACGATCCAGAGCCTCTTGCTTCACAAGCTTTAATGCTTCAGTAGGTTGTCTTTTTTTTTTTTTTTTGGATTGTAGTTGCCCTCCCACGCTGTATTAGAGCTCTTGGTAATAATAAGCTAGACAGCAGGAACAATATGCTTTAAATGCCAGAATTTGACTCTATTAGAATTTTAAGTAGAGTCTTTAAACAAGAACAGAACATACTGTTCTCATTTTTTTTCCTCACCAAAAATACTGTGCTTAACCTGACAAATGTCATTTGGTTGCGTTGCCATGTGTAATTTCCATCCTACTTTTGCTTTTAAGAAGCATCCAAAAATAATGCAAGTAGCATGTATTTAAATGTTTTGCTGGTTTCCAGTTCATTCTAAGATGCAGTGTTTTTTTTTTTTGTTTTTTTTTTATTTAGGTTGTTGCAGAGTACAACAAACGAACAGAAGAAATAAAACAGTTGACAGTAGAACTTGACCAGAAAAGAAATGAGTTGGATGACTATAAGCAGAATATTTCACAGGTAGATACACTGTGTGGTCAAATACAAAAAATAGATTACCGCGCCTAGAACATAATAAAGCCCATAGGTGAAATAACATGTAAATCCTATAAACGTACTTTATGTCTATAGGCTCTTTGTCTCTTATACAGTGTGTGATATCTCAAAGAGAAGGGAAAAAAACACAATAATAGTGCAATATGTCCTTAACAAAATAAAATAAAGTGCTGTAATGAGAGCTCACTCACAATTTATAGAGCTACAGAGAGCTCTGCTGTGTTAAGCGTAGACGGTACAATCGCCGTCACAGGATATATTCAGCTGTAATGATGGTGGACTTTGCCAGTATATTGGGGAATCCTTGTAAGATTGACTGCTGCCTCCAAGTATATAGCAAGCACCTAATTTCTGTTTCTTTTTAACATTGAGTGTGGTGCCCAATGTGTTACTAGGACAGTTTTTAAGAGATGCAATCAATGTGTGTGAGAGTATTGCATATGTATCTAATAAATGTGTTTGTAGACAAACCTGTAAGTATACGCAAAATACAGTGGAAAGAAAACCTCATTCAGTAGCCAACTCTGACTCACTTTTGGATATTGCTGGGTATCTAAATATACCCCAGTGTCAAAAAGGAACACATTTTCAAATGGCAGATATTGGCTGCATGTATTTATACAGAAAATAGTCTGCAATATCTTTGTGTGTAATATGATATGCTGTTAACTTTACCTAACTGTATTAAAATCTTTACCTGAATTTTAGTCCCCAGGTGAAAAATGGCACTAGTAAGAACATGAAACTTAACCAGTATGAGCGGATTGTGGTTGTCAAAGGAAAAATATTAACATGTATAAAAATTACATGGTAAAACTTTTGTAGATTTCATCATTAGATTGTTTTCACTAAATGTCCACTAAATCTATAATTCACATGTTCATGCATTGTTAGATTTCCACTTACTACTCTAGCATCAGCATAGAGGTGCTTTTTGAAGAGATTGACTTATTGGAACCACTAAAATCTACACAGGCCATGAAGAAATTTATAGTTTATCTTCTAGGTAATATTAAAATTTGAATTAAGCTTAAAAGGACACTATATTCACCAGAATAACTACAGCTTAATGTTGTTGAGCTTCCATAGTAAATGTTGGTCATCGTATCAGATCTTCTAAATATGTTTCATTACTGTTGCTGCGGTCTTTGTATTACAGGTGAAAGTACGTTGGCTCAATCCTTTGAAGCAGTTAGTTGAAAAAATCAATGAACAATTCAGCAGCTTCTTCCGCTCCATGCAATGTGTCGGTGAGGTGGATCTTCACACTGAAAATGAGGTGAAAAATGTATACAAATTGTGTAATCTGCATGATGGTGCTTGGTTCTAATCCACGGAGCAGTATCCGGGCAAATTGTGTGAATGTTTCTGTGAAAATGAATGCCGATTACATTGACTAAATTAACAGTAAATTGTAAAACTGCCCATCACATTTGTGAGGATCACTCAGGGCAGGGGCAGGGCCTGACAACGTACCAGGATGGTCACATGACTCTGGAGCTCCTCTGGGGAATCAACTTAAGGAGTCTGAAACTCAACACTGCTAGCCTAATTTTAGTCACGAACCACGAACCATGAATGTCACCCAGGGAGTATCCTGCTGATTATAAGTTACTTGTCTGCCTGCGTCTGGCGCTCTAAGCCCATGCTTGATTTTCCAGTGCCTACAGCCACATACAGGGGGGAGGCAGCCGCTGCTTAGTATTGATCTGTCACATACCTGTTTAACGTCCCCTTCCCCCTCTAGACCGGCGGGGGATATCTCTTTCCCCACTTGTATATTGACAAGGTCCTATCGACAAACAATCCAACCTGTGGCTGAGCCAAGGGGCTGAGGCCTGGTTCTCAGGATGGCCACTCTGCTGAGGTCTATAGCCAGAAACGCCTTCCTGCAGCTGTCCTTGCCATTTCGTTTAAATGTACATAGGGATTTGTGCCAGAGCGCAGGTAACATTCTCTTTGTTTTTACTAAGTGTTTTGAGCAAGCCAGAACGGAGAAGTCTGTACTGTGGAATTATTCCCTCCTTCACAAATGCCACCCCTCCTATCCCTCTCCAAATCCCTACATTATGTTTTATGCACCTAGATGTCTTCCCCACCCTCTCTGTGCAGCCACATCTATTGACTTTATGGTTCCTTGGAAGATGCTACTGACTGCGCTCTGGCTTGGGGGAGTTTCTAGAATAGGGAGGCAGGCAGGCTTAAGTTGCAAGATGAGCTGGACATCAAATCCACTTGTCTCTCGTGAATGCAGACTCTGCATGTATACACCGTGTGGCGCTCACTGCATCTAATCAAGGATTGAATTTGGTGCTTCTCTACCAGATGAAGCTGATAGGTGGGTCATGGCTATCATTCAAGGTCAGACAATGCTTCTGTTAGAGAAGCATTTGATTGGGCTGCAGAAAGGCATCGGGTGACACAAGGTGATGTTGGAGAGGGCATTGAAAGACAACTTGGCCCCCACTGCTGGATGTCACCTAACTTTTTTATCCTGTGTTACACAAAGAGGATTGGGGAAATAATTGGCATGCGTTCAATAAGGTATTTATAAATAAAAATGTTGGAGTAACCCTTTTTTTTACTACCCATTTTCTTTAGAGTAGTTTCCACTCTACAAATACATACAATTGGTGGAACACTTTAGGCGGATCTGTAGGAGGAATATCACATAGAGTAATATTGTAAAGGAAAATAAAAATTGTTAAGAATCAAGAGTAAATACTCACAAACATGGAGCCAAATATAATCATAAGGCTCATGAATAGCGCAGGAGGACTCTTTTAGGACGTCCTCAATCCTCCTTCCTGATGTATTTGGTGCAGGTGATAGATGAAAACAGACGTCTTTGCAAACGAACAATTCTTTATTGTAAAAGCATGCACCTACATATAAGTGCTGATGCTGGTTAAAATAATGTCTGTGGGATATCTCTATATGGGTACTGTCTGGAATCAGATCAGACCCAATGATAAAAGTCCCAAAAAGAAAACAGTTTTTTAAAAGTCCAATGGGTCATATAGAAGTCCAAATGGTACCTTTGGTAGCTTCTGTACCAGTGCCGATACGCGTTTCGCCACTATAGGGGCTTCCTCAGTCGGTGGTGTTTCCACTCTAGTTAAAATATTTTGAAAAGTAATCCGTGTATAAATTCCCTAATACTTTTTCTTGTAGAAAAAGACATTGGATTCCAGCATCATATTCCCCATGACCTCTCACTCTAATATTAGATGTATATGTGCTGTTTGGGCCAGATGGTAGGGATTTGTTTCTCTACATCATGGATCCAAACCCAGTCCTCAAGTGCTCCCTACCAGTCCAGGATTTAGGGATAACCCTGTTGAGCCTAAAGTGTTTTGTTTTCTTTTCTAAAACCTGTATTCCTAAAGTTCTTGTGCCCCTATTTATTTAGATCTGCCCTCCCCACCCCCACACTTTGTGAATAAAAGGTTAAAAACCCTTTGTTTACATTAGATGTCTTCATGCAAAGTATGAGGACATCCAATGTGGTTTCACAGAGTTAAACTTGAAGAATGAGATGAAGAGGTCTAGGTACCAATAGTGAAAACATATAATTTAGCAAATGACAGATCTCTCTCTACATATCTCAAAACAGAATGCACCTGTCATGGTTGATTGTTTCTTACCTGTTCTATGTTACATTTTGTATATATTGTTTTTTGTATTTTATTGTACCCTATTGTATCAATGCAATGTTTTGAGAACCCAAGACGTACTTGAAAACAAGCGAAATCTCAATGTATCCTTCCTTGTAAAATATTTTCTAAATCTTAAATAATCGGTGGCATAGTATGTGTTGTCATAATAAAGCTATTTTGTTGTAATCTTTAAACTATGGTAAGTTTAGTCTACCTAGATGTTTGGGCTGGGATATATATATATATATATAGATAGATTAGATAGATAGATAGATAGATAGATAGATATAGATATAGAGAAAGATAACTAGTGGATTATAAGTAAAGGGAGAGGAGGACATTCGTCCTATAAAACTGTCTCACTGAGGATATGTTGTCTACTTGGTGCCACGAGTCAGTAGAGAAAGGGTTGCTTCAGGAAACTGCATGTGTATAACTGGCATACTGGGCCTTGCCACAATCAGTGCAGTATATCAAAGTTGCACGCCGTAAATTTAACATGGTTGATAATCACCTTGTGCTTGACACACTACTCTGCTAGGTTCCTGGTTTGCATCAATTAGTAATTCATTGTTTGCATACAACCATTTACACAAAACAATGCATAAAATTGATGCTCATACCTTGATCTCTGTTAAGTTATGTTTTGTTCTGATCTCTACATACACCTGTTGTGGCAATTCTTTGCCCCTTTATGCCTTTCCCGCCGTTAGTGTTCCATGCCATCCCCATATTAATGGGCTTTAAAGCTGTTGCGACAGCATTGAGCATTGTAACCACTTTGAGCCCCAGGAGGTCCGCGGTACTCACCTCCTGGCTGCCATACGGTCTCAAAGGCAACATAACCAATCTGCCAAATTTCTTATATTTGACCCTGTAACCCTGTAACTCTCCAAACATAAAATCTGGGCATGGGGGTACTGTTGTAATTGTGAGACCACAAATATCAGTGTTTTAGAGCAGTAAAACATATAATGCTGATATCATCATCGGCAAAGGGGCAGTTTATTTATGAAATTGCAAAAAACAATATGAACGCTAACTTTGGTCAGTGTTAGTGACCAAGTGGCTACTAGAAGAGACTGAACAACCCTTATTTTGAATACCCGGGGTTGTCTTCTTTTTCAAATGGTATGCCAATAGTTTTCATTCCTGGGCTGCTATCCAGTTTCAAAGGCAATAAAACCAATCTGGCAAATTTTAATGTGTAAAACCAGATGGAGTCAAAGCGCTTAAAAATATCTGCAGTGCTGCTGCACTACCCCCAAGTGACACACAGTGACACAAATTAGCAATAGATACCAGAAAATTGGAGTGCGCTAGCAACTGCACTGGAGTCAGGATCTTCTCTGAGTACTCTGAAAAAATATACAGTATATAGTGCAGACTATCTGTATAAACAGGGTATGCAAGATTAAAAGTATATCTGGGGATCAACTCACATGGGCCAGAGCCCTATCACCCCTGGCTCTGGGTTTGGATTGCTCCAATGGAGAGGGATAAACCCACAGTATAGCAAAACAGGATACTCTTCTGAATCAGATGTAATATCTAGGCAGTATAAACAAATAGAGAGGCAGGAGCCCAAATTGAATAGTATCAAACACAGTATTTATTTAAACAAAAGGTTAAAAACTCTTGAAGTAGTGGGTTTGCCAGCAATAAACCCACAACTAGATAAGCAAGAATTTACACACAAAAAACGATGCAGCTTAGACACTTCCGGGTTCCAGTCACGTGACCGCTGGGACCGCCTCTCTCACGTGACATCACAGAGGCGATCACTTAACCGGAACCCGGAAGTGTCTAAGCTGCATCGTTTTTTTGTGTGTAAATTGCTGGCAAACCCTCTACTTCAAGTAAGAGTTTTTAACCTTTTGTTTAAATAAATACTGTGTGTGATACTATTTAATTTGGGCTCTCTATTTGTTTATACTGCCTAGATATTACATCTGATTCAGAAGAGTATCCTGTTTTGCTATACTGTGGGTTTATCCCTCTCCATTGGAGCAATCCAAACCCAGAGCCAGGGGTGATAGGGCTCTGGTCCATGTGAGTTGATCCCCAGATATACTTTTTAATCTTGCATACTCTGTATATACAGATAGTCTGCACTATATACTGTATATTTTTTCAGAGTACTCAGAGAAGATCCTGACTCCAGTGCAGTTGCTAGAGCACTCCAAATTTCACTGTGTATAAACTGAAAAGGGGAACGTGCTATATTTAACCCTGTAAGCTTCCAAAACAAGTACTCTTGTACTTGTGAGACATTTCTAAACACAAATGTGTGTTTTATTGTAGTAAAAGGCAACAGTATTCTAATATATACAGTTAAAATGCCACGCAGAGCGAATAACATTTCTTAATTTCTCACACTTTTTTAGATTTTATTTATATAAAATGTTTTATATATAAATGTGTGATATGAAATGAAGTGAAATATATATTATGAAATGTTTCTTCTGAAATATATGATATATAAGTATGGGTGCACTTAAAGCGGCACTGTCATGCCGAATTCCGTTTTTTTTTTAACCCGCCTCAACTACATCCAATCGACCCCCTAGTCATCCCCAAATGCCCCTATGCCCCCCACATTACCTATTTTTTATTCTTTATTTTCTGCCCGATCTTTATTCAGGGCGCCGCCATCTTTGTGTGGGTAGGTGAAGTCCCTGTGGGACACGTCATCTGCCCACACTAGATAGCCCTGAGATTCCCGCACATGCCCAGTGAAACACCTGGACATGCGAACGGGAATTTCACCTATTCATTCATTCATCAGACAGACGAATGAATGAATAGAAAAAATCAGACGAACAAACTAACACTGTGTATCAGTGTTAGTTTGTTCGTTCAGTTTATTACAAGGAGGGAGCTACCGGCGTGCAGCTCCCTCCTTGTAATATGTAACTATAGAAGCGGCAGGGAGCAGAGCTCCCCACCACTTCATAAGCCCCCCAGGTCCCCTCCTCACTCTATGGGGGTCAATATGACCCCCATAATAGCACAAGGGAGATTAAAATCTCCCCAATGCCCCTACTCGCTATATCGCGAGTAGGGGCATGTCCACTAAACAGTGAGCAGCCTGTGGCTGCTCACTGTAAAAAAAAAAAAAAAAAAGGGTAATAAGGGGGGGACGGGGGGCCTACTGTCCTCCCCCGCCGGCCCCCACCCCTGGACGGCGGGTGGGGGCCATAATGGGAATGAGGGGGGACCTACTGTCCTCCCCTCAGGCCCCCACCCCTGGGCGGCGGGTGGGGGCCATAATAGTAATAAGGGGGGGGACCTACTGTCCTCCACCCCCCGGCCCCCACCCCTGGGCGGCGGGTGGGGGCCATAATAGTAATAGGGGGGGGGGGACCTACTGTCCCCCCCCCCCCCGGCCCCCACCCCTGGGCGGCGGGTGGGGGCCATAATAGTAATAAGGGGGGGGACCTACTGTCCTCCAGCCCCCGGCCCCCACCCCTGGGCGGCGGGTGGGGGCCATAATAGTAATAGGGGGGGGGGGACCTACTGTCCCCGTCCCCCCCCGGCCCCCACCCCTGGGCGGCGGGGGGGGGCCATAATAGTAATAAGGGGGGGGGACCTACTGTCCTCCAGCCCCCGGCCCCCACCCCTGGGCGGCGGGTGGGGGCCTTAATGGAAAAGGGGGGGGGGACCTACTGTCCTCCCCCCCGGCCCCCACCCCTGGGCGGCGGCCATAATAGTAATAAGGGGGGGGGACCTACTGTCCTCCAGCCCCCGGCCCCCACCCCTGGGCGGCGGGTGGGGGCCCTAATGGAAAAGGGGGGGGGGGACCTACTGTCCTCCCCCCGGCCCCCACCCCTGGGCGGCGGGTGGGGGCCATAATAGTAATAAGGGGGGGGGGATCTACTGTCCTTCCCCCCCCCCCGGCCCCCACCCCTGGGCGGCGGGTGGGGGCCATAACGATAATGGGGGGGGACCTACTGTCCTCCCCCCGCCCCCACCCCTGGGCGGCGGGTGGGGGCACTAAGTAAATTCCCCCCCCCCCCCCCCATCAAGGTGGCTAGGGGTGCCCAAGCCCCTAGTCACCCACCCCCCACCCAAATAAAAAATGCCCCTACCTACCCCCCTCACCCTAAAAAATAGTGAGGGGGGAATAAAATTGCTAACCTGTAAAGTAAAATTAAACTTACCATTCGACGTCTTCTTTTTTCTAAAATCTTCATTTTTCAGCCCCAAAAAAGGCCAAATAAAAAACCATCATAGCCGTCGAACTAAAAATAAAATAAAAAACCCGAGCGCAAAAAAAAAACCCGACGAAAAAGAAAAAACCCGAGCGCACAAAAAAATAATCCATCTTCACCCATGGAGGGCTCCGCGCAGACTGAGCTCCGCAGGGCGGGGCAAGGCTTATAAAGCCTTGCCCCGCCCTGCAATTAGCCTAAGAACACTCTGATTGGTGGGTTTAAGCCAATCAGAGTGCTCTTTGTCATTTTACAAGCGTGGGAAAGTTCTTTGGAATTTTCCCACGCTTGTAAAATGTCACAGAGCACTGTGATTGGATGGCTTGAAATCCATCCAATCACAGTGCTCTGTGTCATTTTACAAGCGTGGGAAAGTTCTTTGGAATTTTCCCACGCTTGTAAAATGACACAGAGCACTGTGATTGGATGGATTTCAAGCCATCCAATCACAGTGCTCTGTGTCATTTTACAAGCGTGGGAAAGTTCTTTGGAATTTTCCCACGCTTGTAAAATGACACAGAGCACTGTGATTGGATGGCTTGAAATCCATCCAATCACAGTGCTCTGTGTCATTTTACAAGCGTGGGAAAGTTCTTTGGAATTTTCCCACGCTTGTAAAATGACACAGAGCACTGTGATTGGATGGATTTCAAGCCATCCAATCACAGTGCTCTGTGTCATTTTACAAGCGTGGGAAAGTTCTTTGGAATTTTCCCACGCTTGTAAAATGACACAGAGCACTGTGATTGGATGGCTTGAAATCCATCCAATCACAGTGCTCTGTGTCATTTTACAAGCGTGGGAAAGTTCTTTGGAATTTTCCCACGCTTGTAAAATGACACAGAGCACTGTGATTGGATGGCTTGAAATCCATCCAATCACAGTGCTCTGTGTCATTTTACAAGCGTGGGAAAATTCCAAAGAACTTTCCCACGCTTGTAAAATGACAAAGAGCACTCTGATTGGCTTAAACCCACCAATCAGAGTGTTCTTAGGCTAATTGCAGGGCGGGGCAAGGCTTTATAAGCCTTGCCCCGCCCTGCGGAGCTCAGTCTGCGCGGAGCCCTCCATGGGTGAAGATGGATTATTTTTTTGTGCGCTCGGGTTTTTTCTTTTTCGTCGGGTTTTTTTTTTTTGCGCTCGGGTTTTTTATTTTATTTTTAGTTCGACGGCTATGATGGTTTTTTATTTGGCCTTTTTTGGGGCTGAAAAATGAAGATTTTAGAAAAAAGAAGACGTCGAATGGTAAGTTTAATTTTACTTTACAGGTTAGCAATTTTATTCCCCCCTCACTATTTTTTAGGGTGAGGGGGGTAGGTAGGGGCATTTTTTATTTGGGTGGGGGGTGGGTGACTAGGGGCTTGGGCACCCCTAGTCACCTTGATGGGGGGGGGGGGGGGAATTTACTTAGTGCCCCCACCCGCCGCCCAGGGGTGGGGGCGGGGGGAGGACAGTAGGTCCCCCCCCCATTATCGTTATGGCCCCCACCCGCCGCCCAGGGGTGGGGGCCGGGGGGGGGGAGGACAGTAGATTCCCCCCCCCCCCTTATTACTATTATGGCCCCCACCCGCCGCCCAGGGGTGGGGGCCGGGGGGGAGGACAGTAGGTCCCCCCCCCCCCCTTTATTACTATTATGGCCCCCACCCGCCGCCCAGGGGTGGGGGCCGGGGGGGAGGACAGTAGGTCCCCCCCCTCATTATCTTTATGGCCCCCACCCACCGCTCAGGGGTGGGGGCCGGGGGGGGACGACAATAGGTCTCCCTCCCTTATTTTACTTTACGGCCCCCACCCGTCATTTAGGGGTGGGGGGCAATATTTTTTTTATTTTTTTTTCTACAGTGAGCAGCCACAGGCTGCTCACTGCTTACTAGACATGCCCCTACTCGCGGTATAGCGAGTAGGGGCATATTATTTACTAATACCAAGTCATTTTTACTTGGTGTTAGTAAATTTGGCTGAAAGACCAATTCAGGTCTTTCAGCCTTTTAGTAGATAGCTCCCTGATACCGTGGGAATTAGGGAGTTATCTACTAAGCGGCTGCAAGATGCAGCCACAGCAATGAATAGGATCGGGGTTTCATTCATTAGAATGAAATTCCGATCCGAACAAAGTACCGAATTGCATCCTAACACCAATGGAGAAACGGTGCTCATTCTGTTAGGATGCAATTCGGCAGTTTTGCCGGCGTTCTGTCTAAGTGACAGGACTTTCGGCAATACTGACAGGAAGTATTGTGGGAACTGGGAGGAAAGCTAGGGATCATGGGAAAATTGCTCTGACCAGCGGAAATGAAGCACACTTTGCTCCTCCGCTGGTCAGAGCTGGTCAAGCGGAGGAATCCCATAAGACAAAGAGTCCGTACTTTGTCTTATGGTTTTAAAGAAAACTAAAGAAGACAGGAAGAAAAGAATAACAGATCCTGAGAGAGACGGAGAAGAGGAAGAGATTGAGGAAAGGTAAGTTCGGCATGACAGTGCCGCTTTAATATGAAAGAGAGAAATTATGGTTGAACAGACATAGCACAAATTAAAGATTTGTGCAATGTCACAAGTACAGAGTGATTCGTACAGCCAAAACAGTCAGATGAAACGTGCGTCGAGTTAGACGCAAATAAATGTATATGCTCAGTACCTCTATGCTTGCTCCAATTGCCATTTTGTAGTTTCTTTATTAAGTGGATACAACCACTTTCTTTAACGGCAATCACCTATCAGATATTACCCTTCGACCTTAAGTTCTAATGGAGACTCCAATAGGCTGCTGTTTTGGCTGTATTAATCACTCTGTACTTGAACAATTTACTAAAAGCCACTCACATATATAAGAGACTACACAGGCTACATAGATCCCTTCCTTTTTAATACCACCAGCACGTTTTTGTTTTTTGTTACACAATTTTTTTTATTTTTTTTTTGTTGAGTCCACATACTTGGCATAGTACAATCTAATAAAGATAATTTCATATATACATTATATCAAATATTTTGTGCCCTCTGAGTTGCTACTATTGTTGTGGGTATACCTCAGGGGAATTCTAGGGGAACGGCTATTCGCCTCCTATCGGCACATGCTACCATCACCCTCCTCTCTAGCCCCCCGAGGAATCTTTTTATTTATAATATATGATACCATGTGCCATTGATGCAGACTTTTATAGTGAAGGTCTACTATATTTAAAAAACTAATTATTTCTTTTTTTCTTCGTGTATAGATCTGTACCACTGATCTAACTGTATATTTACGCCCATTACATATATCTACCTGCAATTTTGAGTCAGCTCAGTATCTGGTAAAATATAGAAATCATGATAACTGATCATTTTGTAAATCTGATTGTTGATAGAGAAATGTTTTTATACATTCATTAATCAGGAAGATAATCACAAATATTTAAAGCTTTCTTTGTAAATTAAATTCTATGTTTAATATCCGTTTTATCAAACTAAAACATTCTTCATGATTCCACGTTCAATTAATGCTAAACTTGTTTAAATATATCATTTTCTGAGGTTACGGTGTAGTTTTGCTTAAAGTCTACAGATGGAATGGGTGGACACTTCATGGGTGAGAGTTATGGGATATATGCTGGTTTCTAATTTTGGTTCAAACATTCATATAGTATATGTTGCTGCATTAACACTTACATCACACACTGTCTCGTCCTAGGAAGAATATGATAAATATGGAATAAGGATCCGCGTGAAGTTTCGAAGTAGCACACAACTGCATGAGTTGACACCACATCATCAGAGTGGGGGGGAGCGCAGTGTTTCCACAATGCTTTATTTGATGTCTCTTCAAGAACTCAACCGGTGCCCTTTCAGAGTGGTAGATGAAATAAACCAGGTAACAGCTATAAAAGATTACGAATGGATGAATTACCGTACAATAGTCTGCATTGATAACCGACTCTCCTTTTCTCCCAAGGGAATGGATCCCGTGAATGAAAGAAGGGTATTTGAAATGGTTGTGAAAACGGCATGCAAGGAGAACACTTCTCAATATTTCTTTATCACTCCAAAGGTAATCCATATAAGGGCTGCAGACAAACATAGTGTTTATGCTGGCAATGTGTGTTAATATGTACATATTTATATAAACAAAAAAGAGGAGTACCACACACTTACTGAAATTCTGGTGCAGCCAGACCTAGGGTTGGCTACCCCTCCTGTAGTAGTTAAAATTGTTGTCCAGGCATTCAAGGATCAGTTCAACAGCAGGTTCATTGGAACAAAGAGCAACGTTTCAATCCCTCAATGGATGTTTTGCAAGCTTGAGAACAATCCCTTGTGGGATCGAAACGTTGCACTTTGTTCCAATAAACCTGCTGTTAAACTGATCCATGAGTGCCTGGACCACAATTTTGTTTAACTAATATGTACATATGTCACAAAATCACTTCAAGAATAGTATTTAATTTAATTTGTTATTTGAGACTGTTTTGTGACTAAACATTCCAAATACAAGGATCAAACTTAATTTAGCTGGTGCCCTGCATTATTCTTTAAAAAGTTCCTCTTTATTACAAAAATACTTTAAAATGGCACTGGCAGACCCAATGATAAGTGAGAGAAAAAGACAAAAGTTTGTAAAGTGACTGACGTATAGAAAGATAGTTATGCAAACGTGGATCCAATGCACCCAGATTTTGGGGGGGGGGGGGGAGAGAGAGACACTGCACATACCGACTCATACCACCATGACCACTTCTAAAAGCAGATGCATCACAGATATGTTTCTTTTGTTTACTACAATAATTTCTGTGTTAATGTCATTATATTTCATTCATTTAGTTAAAGGAACACTATAGCGTTAGGAATACAAATGTGTATTAATGCTTTAGTGTCCTTGTCACTATTTAGGTGACTAGGCCCCTCAAGAGTTAATTTACTTTATTTTTTATTTTTTCTCATGCTGCTCTATCTGTTGCTGGTCCCACCTCCTTGGCTGAGATCGAGATTAATGATCTCAGTCAATCCAATGCTTTCCCATAGTAAAGGCTAGTGCACATGTGTGGCAACACGCCTCACTGCGCCAATCAGATGGGCTCTCTAAGACCATCTGATTGAAATAGAAGAGTTTTGCTTCATTATTGTGCGGAAGCGCCTCTTGTTACCATCTTATTGACGGCCACTAGAGGAAGTTAATCGTTCTGCATAAATGACAATGTTTTCTTTGCAGGCTTGTGTTTTCAGCATCAGGGTTAAAAAGGGGGGCACATGGAATCCAGACCTTTTCATTGAGAATGAAGTGGTCTTGGTGCCCATAGTGCTCCTTTAAGTAGAAATTCATATTAATATGCATATTTATCCCCCCTATAATTGATTAGGCTTTTAAGTTACCAACAGTTGCAAATTATTTGTCTGTGTGTATACCTGAATAGTAACACTTTTTTTTTTTTTTTTTTTTGCAGCTCCTCCAGAATCTTACTTATGCAGATAAAATGACCATATTGTTTGTTTACAATGGCCCTTACATGCTAGAGCCCACAAAATGGAATATAAAAGCTTTCCATAGACGACGTAAAAGAGTTGCTGCAGTGGATACCTGACTTTTTTTGCGAATGTACATATACATTTGATTACATCTCTCCCACTGAGGTCTTTGAAAGTGCAAAACGGATTCTTGCAATAAAAAAAGTTCTTTATTTTCTAAAATATCTAAGCCCAGTCAAGGGAGGACTTACTCTCAAGGATTTTTTGAGGTCTTTTATAAAACGTATATATAATATATATGTATATATATATATTTTGTAAAATGTTTGTGCATTTCTCTTGTCTGCTGCAACTAAAACCATATACAAAATATCTGTGTGTGTGTGTGTATATATAATATCACTGCAACATTGGTTAGCGATTGAGTTGTTAAAAACTTGTTATATTTTAAGTGACCACACAAATGTTTAAATTTGGTTATATTGTTAATGCTTGTTTATATGTTAGCCATGCAAACATAATTCTGTATTTCTGCTTATTTTATATATAGGCAGTAATTTGACTTTGTTTACTGGTTCTTTCTCTAACTATGATAGTAGTTGCATACAGGCTTCACCTAGAGAGTTTGGGAATTGCTGCTCTTTGTGAGGTCCCTTGGTGCAGAAAGTGGCAATTTAGCTCTGCCTCTAAATATTCAGATTCCCTCCCACTGCAAAGGCACAATCTCATCTTTGTGGATAGTTCCGCACTCTATTCTTAATTTCTCTTCTTTAGTGGATGAAACAATATTTTTTTTATTTTTATTTTTTTTTTGCTTAGTTCAGTTGTTGCCATAGCCCAGTAGGAGGGAAAATGTAAATATTCTTCAAACAAGGATAGTTTGGGAACATTTCCCACCTATGGCCGTAACTTGATAAGCAAAGCAAAAGTTTTGGGCTTTACTGCTCAAAGCTAGCGTATGTTCACAATATGTTTTTTGGGTTTTTTTTTTTAAAACATCCAATGGGTTATTTATTCATCACAACAGTGGAGGTACACTGAACACTTTCAGATACTCGGTTACAGATTATCTGTAATTTTCCCATTTGTATTCTTCAATTGTCATTGTATTTTTTGCACTTGGCTACAGGAGCTTTTGAATTAATGCACCTTTTGTGTGCTTTCAGATGGTAAAGTGGATTCTCATTATGTACAATGTGTGTTATATCTGTATATATTCTTTAATGGCACATGCTTACCTTTAATAATATCCCGTTAAGGGATACTCCAAACACCTGGATATGTATGCATATTAAAGTAAAATAAAACAATCTGCTATTAAAATCTGTAGAATATATCTTCACCTTCATTATCGAATAATGAACAAAAATGTCAGAAGCCATACACAAGTAGCCTTTGGGAAAGCTTGCTCAACATAATTGTCCTACTGTGCATGACTCACTGATTTCTGTAGGATATTGAAGTCACATGTGCATGTTTGCAATTGTGATGTCATGATCTGTTTCTATTATGAGAGAACACTAGATAACAACTGATCTACTTATTGAGTAGTTGCACAAGTGCAAACTTCGCAGTTGTGCATGTATTTATTTTTGTGTGTATAATATATATCTTTTTGCACAATTAATTAGAGAAATTTCTTCCTGGAGAGTTTCCCTACAATGTATACAAGAAATAACACTTGTTTAAACACATAAAAATATTTTTAATAAAGGTATATTTCTTGGTACACTATAATTCTAGATTATTTTGCACAATTTATAGTGACATAATTTCAACCAGCTTCTCCTACCGCTAGCTACATTTTACAACAGTTTGACAAACCAACAGATTGGTTAAGTGGTTTAATGCATGGAGAGTTTCTTAGAAAAGCACCTTTAATATAGTCTTCAAGCTAAATTTGGTTAATCCAGGGCATGTTCTCACTGGCTGAGGGCGTTCACCTGACACACACAGCCATTGAAGGGTGGCCCAGTTTAACTCAGTAGTACTAAATGGATGCTTCTGCAAGGGTGCCCAGCAGGACCCAGTTAGTTGTTAAGTCATTCTAAAAAGTTTTGACAAATTACTCCTGTAATGTTAGACAATATTTTTGGATGTTTGTATGTTAATTGATTCTGATCAGTGACTTATTTTTGCCTTAGGCTGAAGTACTAGGATGTTACTCTGAATTGCAATGTACTTTTATATGCAGTTTAGCGTGTGTTTTCTTTTCCATTTCTTTTGTTTTATGTAAGATTAAACCTAATGCTAAGTAGTGTTCTGTGTGTTTTTTGTTTTGGTACAACAGCTGTTTTTAATACATTGTGTTTGTGAAAGTCATGTATTTTCCAAGCTCTGAAACCAAAATCATGTTTTGTTTTTTTGTTTTTTTTGTTTTTTATTTATGGAGCCAGATGAGGCTTTATCCCTGGAATGAGTTCACCATTGCTCGATCATGCTGAAAAACACCATTACTGCACAAAAAATAGATGTATCAGAAAAATACCCAATTGAGTGTAAAAGCAAATAGTCCCAAAAAGTTTCACCTTTATCTTGGCTTCCTCAGTTGAGGTAAGCAGAATAATACAAGTCCGGGTTGATGGTCTTAAAATACCCTGTTTAATTCGATTTCCCTGGCTTTTTCCGCCTGTGGAATGCACAGTGCGTTCCATTAGTCTCCGGCGCGCAGTGGTGTCATCACGCGCTATCTGGTCCATCCTTGAAACGCAAAATGCGTTCCATCTGTCTGCGGTGCATCATGAAGTCGTCACGCGCCTTCTGTGTCGTTCTTGGAATGCAACAGTGCATTCCAATATCTCCCCCATCTTTTCCGATTTCCTTTGTGGTGCGTACCTTGCGTTCCACTATCGGTTATCAATGCGGAAATCTCTAGTTTGTATTGTTCATATGCACAATGTGATTAACCCCCTTAAGGACACATGACATGTGTGACATGTCATGATTCCCTTTTATTCCAGAAGTTTGGTCCTTAAGGGGTTAAAGGTTTTAGGAGTAATCCATAAAAATTATTCAGTGGTGAATCTAAAAATACATGTTTACATACATAGGGAAATTAAACTAGAATAATAGTGAGTAAACACACACAAGAAAAAAATATAATATATATATATGATGTAGATTAATTTAGAAATAAACAAATATGTTTAAATGTCTATCTGTTCCTGTCCAAATCTGAGATGATTAAATTGCGTATACGCAGAAGTAAGTTCACACTGACACACGGAGTTCAGGTTAAAAGCACTTCGAGAAAATTTAATGGCATCTGGTTAAAAGCGGGCTCGCAGACCCTTATTAGAGCAAAATTACATCATCGTATATCAAGATAACAACAAATAAACATCATTAATTGGATTAGGTGTTAAGTGGTTATGTCAATGTCCACCCATCAATATTATTTATTGGCTCAAGTACTAAGTGGCTAACTAGGTGTCCTCCCACCGGGAGGTGGCGTCATTTTGGACACGGGTGTGGACAGATGGCTCAAACGCCATCTTTCCCAGCACGAGGCTTACTCGGTGGGAAGGGGGGCTTGGGCGTCATTTTGGGTAGTTAGTGATGTCAGACTCGTGGTCAGGTTCAGGGTCTTTTTTATGAAAGAACATTTCATTAGAGCAGTTTTCACATGGCCTAGCTATAGTATACTTTGTTTCATATTGCAGGAACTTGATAATTCCGGTGTTAGTCATGTCCTTCTAGAAAATACAGTCTCTATGCAGTATTCTAAATGCTGTTAGGAAATCTGTCATGTAATGAAGTTAAAATGGAGTTAGTACAAAAAAAATTCAATAAAGGTTTTTAATAATTCTACATCAGTCCCCCCCTATGAAATGTTAGATTCTAAAAAAGATAAACTTTATTTGTTAATACCAGAAGACGTGTTAGCCCAAAGGCACAGAAACCCTGTGACCACTAGCTAGGTGTTATTGCGAAGTGCAATTCTGTCCCTTCCTTTCCCTGACAGGCTGCAGCACATCCGTCAATACGGTCAGGAAATCTCTTCACTCCGCTGGTGGCCCATGGTGGCTAGTCCACCACTTCTCCGCACGGCAGTCAGTTCCATAGAGACGGACGCTGTCCCTAAGCTGGTTCCCTACCTAAAACTCTTGCACTTTATCTGTAAAAGGGATAGTTTGCAGCGGTATACAGGGTGAGTTGAGATCTTGGAAATCTTGGTCATCCACTGTCAGATGTGCAAAAGTTGGTGTTGCTTGGTCTACAGTCTTCTGTAGGAATTTTCTCAGGCAAGGGAGGACACAATAAACGAGAAGAGCAAAAATAAAAAGAGAAATTAGTATTGCCATACCAATATGCATTAAAGCTTTTTGCCATCCTGTCATCCAACCAAACCATCTTTCCCAGGGATCTTTTATCCCAGAATTCCTTTTTAACTCTTCAGAGAGCTCATTTAATTTCTCTATGGCCAAGGTGACTTTACCATTAGGACCTGTGTTTTCTGGGATGTAAGTACAACAGGTCATAGTGTCGGGCAATATTTTACATACACCCTCTTTTTCAGCTAGAATCATGTCTAAGGCCATTCTATTCTGGAAGGACATTTGAGATGTAGCCTGCAGCTGTTCGGCTAAACCCTGGAGGGCATCCCTGGTGTAGTTAACAAAGCGTTGTTGGTTGTAGTAAATGTAATTTATCCAATTTAAATTCTTGTTTGCAGTAACTATGGTAAAAAGTGATTCAAACCCTGCAGCAACTTCATCTCTTGCTTTAAATTCATTAGGCACCCCAATGGCATCAATGTAAATGTGGGGGTCAAAACTGCCTCTTACTGGGGCTTCACGCTTAACCTTGGCTGGTGTGTGTATGGACTCATGTATGTCAGGGTGTGTGTCAGAGATAATATGTATAGGCATGATGGCTTTAGCCAGAGTACACTCCCCCCACCATTCCTTGTCCATCCTGGATCTTAGCTGTAAATCCCCACACAACCAGTAAATATCCCCCAATGACCTAGTATGGAATTGTAACAGGTGCATAGGGACAGTTCTGTAGGTGGCACAATACCCTTTGAAGAAGTTACCCAAGAATTTACCAATTCCATCATAATTAGCATAACAGGTGTAGTTACCTTTATAAACTGTAACACCGTCTGGGGGTTTGACATCCTTGGTTAGGAGAGGGTATTCTACTGTCCATGCTTTGCAGAGGGACCTATTGAAGTTGTAGTGGTAGGCAAAAAGACTCAAAACACATTCTTCTATATCTACTGGCAAGGTTAAAGGTACGGTGCCGAGGTGAGGCCGGGCACCACCACACACATAGCATGCAGTTCTGTTATGTTTGTTGGCATTATATTTCATCCATTCTAACCATAAATTAACATCATTAAAACCTGTTTCAGCGGCCATGGTATCTTCAAAGGTGGGGTTAGCAATGGCCATCATGTCTTTAAAGGACTGGATGTGTGGTTTTAATGGATTTGAGACCATATGGGTGGCCCCTTGCCACTCTGGGGAGTGGCACATATCTTTCAGGTAGAAGTGCCCTAATTTGTTATAGGAACCTTTCTTCCAATACATTCCCATTACATACTGGTCTGCATCTGTTGGGCTGGGATGCTCAATATTTAGGATTAATTTCATGGGTGTACCTCCTCCAGGCTTCCTTAGGGTCATTCTTTGGAGGAGGGATCTACCATGGTCATCTACCTTAGATAAGGCACTTTTGGGTTTGTAACCCCAGGCAGGCCCAGCATTCCACCCTGCAGCCCCCCAATGGTTACAATTATGCCCCCATTGTTTGTCAACTACACAAACATAGGGGTCTTTTACATGTGGGATATCTCTATAGATATTTTGAATTTGTGACGTAGGGAATGGGCAGTCTACAATGTCACAGTAATCAAAAGTGTAAGTAGCCACACGGGTACATGAAGAATTGTACCAGAAGGTATACCCACTGGCATCCTTAGTAATGGCTACTTGTTGGGCCTTAATTAAGCTAATTAAGGAGATGATGTACCAGAGGCACATGGTTGTGCGGTATCTGCTTCCTCTGGGGCAGGAGTCTTCTTGCAATGGGAAGCGTGGATCCAATGTGGCCTACCGGCCAACTTGACGGAGGTTGAGGTGATCAGGAGAACTTGGAATGGTCCGTCAAATCTTGGTTCCAGAGTGTGTTTCCGCACAAATTTCTTGACCAGAACCCAAACTCCGGGAAGCAGGTTGTGAGTACCTGTGTCAAAATCGGGATCTGGAATTGAAGAGAAAACTTGGGCATGTATTTTGTTCAAGGCACTTGCAAGTTCAGTTACATAGTCTACTAAAACATCAGTTTGAAGCTGCAACTGTTGCGGGTAATAACAACCTAGTCTGGGTGCAGTCCCAAATAGAATCTCATATGGGGATAGTGAGTGCTTTCCTCTAGGTGTGTGCCTAACGCTGAATAAAGCTATTGACAGGCTTTCTGGCCAGGGCATCTTTGTTTCTTGTGACATTTTTAACATTCTGGCTTTTAGGGTGCCATTCATGCGTTCCACTTTGCCACTACTATGTGGGTGGTAAGGGGTGTGAAAAGCTAGGGTCACTCCCAGAGCAGTCCAAATTTCTTTAGTCACTGTTGCTGTAAAGGCTGGGCCCTGGTCACTTTCAATAACTTCTGGAAGTCCAAATCTACATACAATATCTGCAAGTAGACGTTTTGCTGTTGTTTTGGCAGTGATATTAGCTACTGGATAGGCTTCTGGCCAGCCTGAAAACATGTCCACTATTACTAGTGCATATTCATGAGGCCCACTCTTGGGCATTTGTATGTGATCAATCTGAATTCTCTGGAATGGGTACATAGGCTTAGCCAGATGTTTCAAGGGCACTTTAGTTGGTTTTCCTGGGTTGCATTTTGCGCAAATGACACAGGCCCTACAGAAGCTGTTGATCAATGTTGTGATTCCAGGTGCTTCATAATACTTCTGTATGAGGGCAGCCATTAAGTCTTTTGACAGATGTGCAGGTCCATGTGCCCATTGGACAACTGCTGGATATAAATTCTTAGGAAGGCAGAATGTAAAGTTGTTGTAGTATACTCCATGCTTTAGGACTGCTCCTTTCTTCTTTCATTTCTGTATTTCTTCGGGGGCAGTTGTAGCTTGCTGTTCCCGTAAGATTCTTAGGTCAGTAGGAAGAGTCTGCAAGGTAAAAATAGGAATTTCTTCGTGTCCGGACACTTCTTCATCCACTTCCTGCAATTTTCTTGCTGCTTGCTTAGCAGCCTGATCAGCTAAGTGGTTGTCCTTTGCTTCATCTGTATTCAACTTCCCATGTGCCTTCACTTTCAGGATGGCCACTTCTTCAGGGAGTAGGAGGGCGTCCATTAGTTCCTTGATTGCAGCGTGTGTTTGACTGGTGTACCGGCAGTGGTAAGAAATCCTCTTGTTTTCCAAATTAGTCCGAAGTCATGTGCCACACCCAGAGCGTATCTTGAATCTGTGTAGATGTTGGCACGTTTTCCTTCGGAGATCTTGCATGCTGAAGTCAGAGCTTGCAATTCAGCTTCTTGTGCAGACATTGCTGGTGGTAAAGATGATGATTTGATAACTTCATCTGTTGTGGTTACGGCATATCCTGTGTGGTATTTTCCTTCTTCATCAGCATACCTTGAACCGTCCACAAACAGAGTGAGGTCAGGATCTGTTAGTGGATCCTCATGTACAGTTGGTAGGTGTATTGTTTCCATTTTCATCTGTTCAAAACAGTCATGAGGTGTCTCTGGGTCATAGTCATTCACTATGACCAGATCTTGAAATTCATTTTCCAGGAAGTGGCGTGGCCATGCTTCAAGATGGTCAGTTGTTGGGTATTTGACAATGCCATTTTCCTGTAGCTGTGATTCATTCATGGTGGCCCATAATTTTGCCATGGGTCCAAGATCATTCCGGCAATGTCCCAATGACGATACAAGTCTGCAGTTCTTTCAATGAGTTCTCTTGCTGCAAAAACGGCCCGAAGGCAAGAAGGGGTCCCTCTGGCCACAACATCCAGCTGGCAGGAGAAAAATCCAATAGGCCTTTGACGGCCTCTTAACTCATTTGTTTGAGTAAGGACTCCTGTAGCATGGCCTTGTTTTTCAGAGACAAATAACTTGAAGGGTTTGGAATAGTCTGGAAGGCCTAGAGCAGGAGCAGATGCAATGGCACGTTTTAGTGTACCGAAGTTGTCTAGTGCCTCATTGGTCAGGCAGAATGGGTCTGACTTGAGTGCATCATAGAGTGGTTGCATGAGCAGAGAGGCTTCTGGGATCCATGCTCGGCAGTAGGAAATGAGGCCTAAGAAGGCATGTAGAGATTTTAAAGTCCTTGGAGGTGGAATTTCCAGTACTGCTCTAACTCGGTCACGAGTGAGATGTCTAGTACCCTGGGATAGACAATGGCCAAGGAAGATGACAGTTGGTTGACAGAATTAAAGCTTGAGAAGTGAAGCTTTGCATCCTTGGTCTGCTAGATAGCAAAGGAGATTAATTGAACATTCTTCTGTTGTGGGTATGTCATCTCCACAGAGCAGCAAATCATCCACATACTGGAGTAGGACAACTTCTGGATGGTCTGATTGCCATGGGTCAAGGATAGAGCACATGGCCTTTGCAAATTGACTTGGAGAATTTTGTGCCCCTTGGGGCATGACAGTCCATGTATACTGTTGCTTTTCATGTGTGAAGGCAAACAGGTATTGGCAAATTGGATCCAGTGGTACACTGAAGAAGGCATTGGCCAGATCAATGACTGTGAAGTATTTTGCAGAAGGTGGGACCCCAGAGAGCAGAGTGTGTGGGTTTGGCACAATAGGGGTGTCCAGGACTGTGGCTTCATTCACTGCACGGAGATCCTGGACCATTCTGTATTTCTCTGGTTCACCTTTTGGAGTCTTCTTCTTCACAGGAAATAATGGGGTGTTGCATTTTGATTCACACTTGACAAGAGCACCCTTCTCCAAGAGTGCTTTGATTTGAATTGAGATAGCTGCAGCTTGGGCTGGTTTTAAAGGGTATTGTGGTTTCCTTGGCTCCTGGAATGAGCTTTACCACCACAGGTGGAACTTTTAGGTGACCTATGTCCTCTGGGCCTGAGGACCATAGTTTTGCAGGAACAGCTGCCTTTAGTGAATCAGGGAAATTGGACCTCAGTTCCTTTGCCTCCCCATGGGGTTCTTCTAAATGGAGCATCAAAGGCAGGGAGCACAAGGCTGAGGTGTCAGAAACAGATAGAGGGGTAGATAACTCTACTTGTCCATCTGGAGTGAAAATGATAGATGCCTGCAGGCGTGAGAGGACATCAGCGCCTAACAGGTTAATGGGGCATGTGGGGGATACCACAAAACGAGCAAGCAAGCTAGGGTAGTTGCCAACTCGTAATGGAGTTGTTAAAGGACTGTGTCTTGGTAGGCCATCCACTCCTACACAAGAGACATCAATATTTGACAGAAATGATGGGTCTGGCAGATCTTGTTCTCGCAGAACACTTCGGGCTGCACCTGTGTCAACGAGAAATGTAGTAGGTTGTCCTTCAATGGGTAGAGTCACAGTGGCAAGTGGCCCCCCCTTATCCCCTGAAGACACTGCCATGACAGGGGTTAATGACACAGGCTTGCCAATTTCCTAATCATCTGGTTCCTCAACAATTGGAACTGTTTTGGGGGCATGTGCAGCCTTTGTCACTTTCTTAGGTTCTGGACATTCACCCCTGAAATGACCTTTAGCACCACAATTAAAGCAATGTCCATCCTCGGGTTTGGTGCCTTTTGGAACAGGTCCGGAGCTGGACACCATGAGAGGAGCTGAATTGGGCCTTCTGGGAGTCTGGGCAGATCAAGACCCCTAGCAACAATTTATTGGTACTCATTTTATCTACCTCGGAAAGATGAAAGGCTGAGTCAACCCTGCCAGGATTTGAACCTGCGACCCAAGGGTTAGAACATATTCTGCTGATGCATTAGCCCACTGAGCTATTTACACTACTACTGCAACGCATACTACCAACAAACCCAAACAAGCTGGACTTCCAGATACCGACCCCAACTCCTCTTCCATACTAATTAATTGCAATTCCCCAAATCCAACCCACCCCCTCCCTCAAGGGGAAGGGGTGGGGGGGGCGCAGGGCCCTGCTGTTAAGGGCACACACACTGCCCCCAACTCACCCATGGACAGAAACCTCTAATTACTACCCCCTCCCCCTCATAGACCCTCGACTGGTACACCTATCCCCAAGACCAGATAGATGCAAGCCCTGCATAGAAGTCTCCAAAGAAAGAACAAGGAGACACAACCTACCACACAAGAAGGCACAGATGGGTGCATAACTGCCAAATGGGCATCGAGATGGGTGAGCTATTCCATAGAGGAGACACAACACCAACTTCTTAAGTTAACATTCCTCGTATTGCCACCCACATAGACCAGAGAGGGACCGATTTCAAACAGGGCAACTACAGTTTAAAAAGCAGCCTCGACTACCCGCAGCACCGAGAGTGTACGGCACACCACAACACAATAATATGTGGTCTTGACCTGATCCCCTTGACTAACCCATTACCTATACCAACTGTGTAAACTAATTTACTGTCACTCATTATCTGCTCATAAACCTGATTGTATCAACACGTGCAGATGTACTTAATGATACCCTAGCTGTAAGCTTGTCAAATGTGAACGTATCCCCTAACGCCTCTTCTTTGTTCTGTAACCCCACCCCTGGTAATTAAAATCTGAAAATTGATACAAATAAAGAAATTATAAAAAAATAAAAAGAGTTTAAAATAAAATATATACATATATATTTATTATATATATGATCTAAATATATATATATATATATATATATATATATTATCAAAATACACGTAGAATGATATTGATTAAAAAAAATATATATAAAATATAAAATAAATATGTAAATATGTTAAAAAATACGTTTAAAAATAATTTAATCTGTAGGTGTAATTTCGTTCTAGCTGTATTTTGATATTTATATATATATATATATATATATATATATATATATATATATATATTGACATAGGCGTGCGCAGCTTATTGCATTAGGGTGTTCACCCTTAAGCACAAACACACACAGCGTGTATATGTATGTATGTATGTATATATATATATATATATATATATATATATATATATATATATATATATACACACATATATATATATATATATACATACACGCACACACATATATACATGTTCATATATATATATATATATACACACACACACATATACATACATAGCTGTGTGTGTAAAGGTGCTGTGTGTGAGGGTGTTTGTGAGGGTGCTGTTTGTGTGTGTGTGTATGTGTGTGTGAGGGAGCTGGTAGTGTGCTGTGTGTGTGTGCTTGTTAGGTTCATCTTTCAAGTGAATCCATACCCCTAACAGCAATGTCCAGTGAAGCAGGAAAATGAGTACTGACTGCAAAATCGCAGATAAAGGGTAAATGCTAGGACGGTAAGGGTATAAATAGGGAATGGACTGAAAGATAGCCTAAAGGTCAGGCTCGTGAGATTTGAAATAGTCTCTATCTCCGATCCTCACCTTGTTCACATAAAGACTTATGTATGCATGACATAAGAGAAAATTCAGCAAAATCACCTAAAAACTACTTACAGTTTGATTCTGCCATAAAGATGGATTGCTCCGAGTGTATGTCGCCCAGTGCCCCCATGTATCAGTGTCTTAGTGCCCCATGTTTCTTAGTGTCTCATCGTGTATCCATGTCCCCAGGTCACTAGGACACTAGGGGACATTGTGAGACATGGGGACACTAGGAGACATGGGGGCACTCAGTGTCCCCATGTCTCCCTGTGTCCCCAAGTGTCTCAGTGTCCCTAAGCATATCAGTCTTCCCAGTGTCCCCTAGTGTCCTAGTGACATGGGGACACTGGTAGACATGGAGACACAGACACTATAGGACACTGGGAGACATGGGGACACATACACTAGAGGACACTGGGTGAAGACAATACTTCCTTTCTGTCCCTTTCTTTGAAATATAATAAATCAGCAGGTTTATCAGGAGGTGCCTGATTCTGGTACGTATTAATACGGTCTAGTAAAAGTGAAGAAACAGTAAGGCGAGCGGCTGCAATGATGTTGGAAGGAGGTACAATGGTCTCAGGTTCAGTGGGTGTTATTTCCAGTAGTTCGAATTGTCTGGAGATAGCAGCTGCTTTAACATTGCAATACCCAGGCCTGTGTGTAATCGAGTATTGAAAGCGTGATAAAAACAGGGACCGTCTTGCTTCGGTCCGAATATGAATTCGGACGAATTTCGGGCAATTCGGACATTCGGGTACTTCCGAATGTCCAAAGTTCCGAATTTCCGAAGTGCTGAAGTGCTCAAGTGCCGAAGTTCCGAAGCACAGTATTGCCTAAGTACTAATATACTTACCCAGTGAAAGAAGAAGAATGTTACATTGTAAACAAATATAAATAAAAAGTATACAAACATAGCCAGGATTCAGCTGTAAGCATTTGCAACACTTACAACAATCAAGTAACATATATTCATATAAAATGTAAGTTACTTGGCCAGTCAATGTAATGACAGGAATGAATAAGTAGATAACTCCCTAATTCCCACAGTATTAGGGCGCTATCTACTAAAAGGCTGAAAGTGTGGTTGCTCACTGTAAAAAAAAAAAAGACCTATTTCTCCCCCCGCCCCCACCCCTGAGCGGCGGGTGGGGGCCTAATGTAAAATAATGGGGGGGACCTATTGTCCTCCCCCCGGGCCCCTACCCCTGAGCAGCGGGTGGGGGCCCTAAATCACAGTAAGGGGGGGACCCTAATGTCCTCCCCCTGAGCGGTGGGTGGGGGCCCTAATGTAAAATAATGCGGGGGGGACCTATTGTCCTCCCCCAGGCCCCCACCCCTGAGTGGTGGGTGGGGGCCCTAAATCAGAATAAGGGGGGGACCTAATGTCCTCCCCCCTCGGCCCCCACCCCTGAGCAGTGGGTGGAGGCCCTACAGTAAAATAAGGGGGGGACCTAATGTCATCCCCCCTGGCCCCCACCCCTGAGCAGTGGATGGGGGCCCGACAGTAAAATAAGGGGGGGACCTAATTTAGGTCTTTCAGCCTTTTGGTAGATAACTCCCTAATACCGTGGGAATTAGGGAGTTATCTACCAAGCGGCTGCAAGAGAAGTCCCGAGGTGCCGAAGTCCCGAATTTCCGAAGTGTCGAAGTCCCGAAATTCCGAAATTCCGAAGTGCCGAAGTTGCCAAATTTCCAAAGTGCCAAAGTTCCGAAGTGCTAAAGTGCCGAAGTTCCGAGGTTCCGGAGTGCTGAAGTTCCGAAGTCTTAAAGTGCTGAATTGCCAAAGTCCCGAATTGCGAAAATCCCGAATTTCGGAATACCGAGCCGAACCGAACCGAAGATTTTCCCCATGCACATGCCTAATAATAATTGGAAAACCCAATAAATCGTTGAATGGCCTTCCCTAATGTACTTGGGGAAGCAGCAGAATGTAATAGCTTCTAGTTTGGTAGGATCCATACTAAAACCTTTATCAGTGATGACATAACCTAGAAAATGTACTGTAGTTTGATCGAAGAGGCATTTTTCTAACTTACAGTACAATCCATTTTGGAGCAATCTGGTTAATATCATTCTAACATACTGATGATGTATTTGAAGATCAGGGGAATGGATGAGGATGTCATCTACGCATACAACAGCACACAAAGGTAGAATAGCACGCAGAACATAATTGATTAGATCTTGGAAGACAGCAGGGGCATTACATATGCCAAAAGGCATTACCAAATATTCGTAATGTCCAATGCGGGTGTTGAATGCTGTCTTCCATTTATCACCCTATTTTATCCTCACAAGATTATAGGCTCCTCTTAGATCAAGTTTAGTGAAATATCTAGACCCCTTAATATGATCAAACAGTTCGGTTATGAGTGGAATGGGGTAAGCGTTATGGATAGTAATCCTATTTAAACCCCTGTAATCTATACAGGGTCTCAAATCACCCTCTTTTTTGGATACAAAAAAGAATCCTGCTCTGGTAGGAGACGAAGATCGCCTAATGAAACCTTTTTCTAGCGATTCCTGGATATACTCCTCCATAATAACGTTCTCCCTTTCAGAGAGCTGATAAACCCTACATAGGGAGCCGGACAATAAATCTATGGCACAGTCGTCCGCAGTTTATCAGCCTCTCTTTTCTCGAATACTTTAGCAAGGTCTGCATATTGCAGGGGTACGGTATTAGATAAAGGAGAGACTGTAGGCACATTAAGAGTGTATACAGGACATAGATGTGTTAGACAGTTTATATGACATTTCTGTCCCCAAGATAATATTTCAGACCTTTACCAACCAGGAAAAGCCTAAAATAATAGAACAAGAAGGAGAATACAAAATCTGAAATGTTATCTGTTCCTTATGCAAGACACCCACAGACATACACAGTTCTTGTGTTTCATGCGTGACAAGTGGGTTGTCTACAAGGCTTGTTTTGATTTCAATATTTTATATTTTTTTTTATGTATAAAAAATATATATTTTATATTCAATCTGTAATGATTGTTGCTTCTGTTAGCTGTATGAGCTACTTCTTGTCTTCATATTATTACTGCAAACAGGGCTGGATTCCTATTATGCAGATTAGGCAAATGCCTACATCTCTTGTCCTGTAGGGAGCACCTCATTTTCCTGTTAAATTCCCCCTCCCTACCTCCTCTCCTGTGTCTGCTAGCTGCAGGACTCTGGGATCACTGCTGCATTCAATCTGAGGAACGTGATCTGTACCTGGCCCCGCACCCTCAGACTGAACACAACGATCTACAGGAGGGGGAGGGCTGGCCAATACAAGGGAGACAACTCAACTGGTGAGCCAAAAAATAAACAAAAAGGAAAATGAGGATGAAGGGAATGGATTCACCACTTAGATAATATACCCCTATTATATATTGACTGCTTAGTCTGTTAATTATTTATTGTACTGATATATTTAAACAGTGTATAAAGACAAGAATAGAGCAAATAAATAAACTTTATTTAAATTGAGCCCTATGGAAGACACAGTCTATTTAAAAGATCACTATAGGGTCAGGAACACAAACATGTATTCCTGACCCTATAGTGTTAAAACCACCATCTAACCCCCCTGGGCCCCTCGTGCCTCCATAAATATAGCAAAATCTTACTGTATTCAAGCCTAAAGCTGTAGATCTGCATGCTGTTTGCCTAAAAAAAACAAGCAGTCTGCTGACACAATCAGAAGTAGTGGCCTGATCCAATCACACTGCTTCCCCATAGGATTGGCTGAGACTGACAAGGAGGCAGATCAGGGGCAGAGCCAGCATGATTCAAACACGGCCCTGGCCAATCAGCATCTCCTCATAGAGATGAATTGAATCAATGAATCTCTATGAGGAAAGTTCATTGTCTGCATGCAGAGGGAGGAGATACTGAATGTTTGGATGCATTTTAGGCAGCCATGACCCAGGAAGGATCTTTAACAGCCATCTAAGGAGTGACCAGTGAACTTATCACTAGGCTGTAATGTAAACACTGCATTTTCTCTGATTCTACTCACCAGAACAAATTCAATAAGCTGTAGTTGTTCTGGTGACTATAATGTCCCTTTAAGTACATACAGGAAGTGGCCATTATTAATAGACTAAGCACTTAATATAAATAGGGGTATATTATGTAAGTGATGATCCCATTCCCTTCCTCTTAACTTTCCTTTTTATTTAATTTTTGGCTGAATATTAAAGATATGCTATAGGCAACTGGGCAGTGAGGCTGCATGGGCATGATCTATACACCAAAGCAGCTTAATTAAGCTGAAGTTGTTTTGGTGTCGATAGTATAACTTTAATGTCTTTGTAAATTATGCCCAGCATTGGGATAAAAAGGGTAGCTCCTTTAATTTCTCAGATTTTTTTTTAAAGTTCTTTCATGTTTTGTAAACATCAGAGTTAACAATATCAAATACCAAATCATCATTTGTTTTGTTATTATCTAATTTTTTCCCTTCTCTTTCCTTTCTTTTCTTTTATCTTTTCCTTTCCCCTTCTTCATATTTATACTTTTCCTTTTTCCCAGTTTTAATTATCCGATCTTTCTTCAATTTTATTTAACAATCAAATACGAATATCAGACTAACCTAGACATTTATTTTGATCGCAGTGCTCCGGAACCATAGCTAATAAAAAAAAAAAAAACATTGTATTGTTTTCTCCAAACCCCATTAAATCCTGATTGGCTCTTATGTCTACTGCCAGGGATTAAATTGATAAAATATATAATAACGGTGATAGTGGGCAGCCCTGGCGTGTGCCGTTTGTAATCCCAAACCATTTGTATTTAATACCAAGACCCACAAATCTACCTTGTGGGCCACTATATAAAGCCATAATAGCTCCAAGTATCTTACCCGAAAATCCAAAAGATGACAGGGATTCTCTAACAAAAGCCCAGCTGACCCTGTCAGCATGGATATACGTTCATCTCTGGCCTGCTCCAATATCCCAATCATATTTCTTGTATGGTTAGTAGAAAGTCGTCTCGAAATAAATCCTACCTGGTCTTTATGTATTAAATAACCAATTACTCACTTTACTCTATCTGCCAATATTCCCGCGTATAACTTAATATCTTCATTCAATAGGGAAATCGGCCGGTAGCCATCTACTTTCTCTGGATTCTTTCCTGATTTTTTTTTTTTTTTTCTTTCTAATTCTTTATTTTTCATGTGCTCAGATTCACAACAAGCGCGCAGAGCCACGACAGCGTCTGCACGCATTTTCATAACATTTTGCAGTTTAGACAGCACATTTTTATAGATAACATGAGGAATACAGGCAGTTAAACATAAAGGTAGTATAGTGCAGCATGCTAGACTGAACGTGCATTTAACATGGCTAGTAGCGCTGGGGTTTGTAAGTCTAAGGCATTGCATTATTAAGAACGACAGCTGTTGTGGTTAGGGTGTGATTTGCACGTTATCAACTGTTACGACATGTCAGCAGCCCTACCGCTAGTGTTAATTCAAACTGAAGGTATCCCATGAGACAAGACTGGTCAATAACAAGATACATAAGCGGGTATAGTAAATATAGTAGTCCATGGTTATGGACTCTTCGGGAGGTGAAATAACAGCATTTAAAAAACAATTGTTACTTTATGAATAGCTGGCTTGTGGAGAGCAGTTCATATGAGTAACGGCATAATGTGGAAGTCTATTTATAGCAAGACATGCCTGGCAGACTCCGCACTCCTGCTTGTGCTTATCCGATCCCTTCTGGGCGCCTGGTACATACCGCGGGGGCCTCCATCACACGGAACATCAGAGGCAAGTGTCCTGTGAAGCGCCAGGTTACCAGCTTATGGTGGGGTAAGTTTGTTCCGTCGGTTGGTCGGCACAGTCCCGGTGGGCTGGGCGCCATATATCGGGGGTGGTTTTGACGCGACTTGAGACGAAGGCAGGTGCTTGTATTGAGGCAGGCTCTGCGTTTCCGTTTGTGTCTCCGATACCTTCTTCGGCGCCTTTTGAGGGGACTTCTAGTGACTGTTGGTCTGTGTCCACTCCTTGGGCCTGTGGGTGCCGGGGGAAGTGGCGCGTGATTAGACCGCTTGACGTTAGCTGTGGTCAGCGCCCTCTCCGAGATCCTGGCCCAGAAGGCAGCAAGGATAGCGTCCAGCTTGATCAGTGTGTTATTCAGCTGCTCCCCGCAGTCCCCCCTGTTTGCCGGCTTGCTTGTTGCATCCGCCATTTTGGGGTCGGTGACTCTAGGAGTTTGTAGTCCCTGGGATGTGTGAATCAGCGGAGGGTGTGCTGCTGTTGCCGGGATGTCCCCCACCGGCAGGGGGGGGGGAAGGCTTGTGGGTGGTCCTCCGCAGGGTTAATATTGGCTTTTGGGGAGTCCCAGGCTGGGTGATCGGCTGCCTCACCCGCGCCCTTACCTCCACTTAGGCCTCTAGTCAGGCTTGTTGTTGCTGCGGTAGGCCCCAGTGATGCAGCCCGCGTTTTCGGTGGCTCAGCGTTATGGGAGTAGTCCCTGTATGATCCAGCCTGCATCCCCTACCAGGGTGGTGCGTTTTTGATGAGATTGTAGCATGAGAACCAAGTTTATTTAGCTTAAACAGGGATTTCAGGCTGGAGCTCGTGTTACACACTTCTGATCAGCTCCACAGCCAGGCTCCGCCCCCCCTTCTTTCCTGATTTTAATATTGGGACAATATTACCTTTGAGCATTTCCTCTGGAATTTTAGTTTTCAATATAAATTCATTAAAAGTAGTCTCCAGGTAAGGTGATATTTTGTTTTTAAATAATATAGAAGATCCCCGCAAACCCATCTGGGCCTGGTGCTTTATTAGGCTTCAGTATTTCTATCCATAAATGTATTTCTTTAAAGAGATTGGTGCCTTTAATTCCTTCAATTGTATCCATGGGACCCTTGGTGTGATCTTGTCTCTAAAGAAATCCTTTGGATCTGCTTGATTATGGGGTAGATTATATAGCTGGTAATAATATTCATTAAAAGACATCCCAATTCTCTCTGGAGATAAGCAAGTCTCGCCCTTATATATGATTTTTGAGATTTTTTTTGTTTAATTTCTTTTTTGAGTCTATTAGATAATCTATCTGCCCTATTACGTCTATAATAAAACGTTGCTTTTAATCTTTCAAGTATTTTACTTACTTTATTTATTAGGAGATCATTAATCTTATTTTGTAAGATAGAGATTCTATTAGACAACAACTCAGTAGGGGATGCTTTATTATCTCTTGAGAGATTATATACCATATATACTCGAGTATAAGCCGACCCGAATATAAGCCGAGGCCCCTAATTTTACCCCAAAAAACTGGGAAAACGTATTGACTCGAGTATAAGACTAGGGTGAGAAATGCAGCAGCCACTGGTAAATTTCTAAATAAAATTAGATCCTAAAAAATTATATTAATTGAATATTTATTTGCAGTGTGTGTGTATGAGAATGCAGTGTGTGTATGAGTGCAGTGTGTGTATGAATGCAGTGTGTGTGTATGAGTTTTAAGATTCCTCTATCTGTTATCTGACCCGTAGTAGTTTTTTTTTGTCTAAAAGTGGGTCAAATACTGAATTGAAATCCCCCCAAATCCCTGGAATTCCTTGATTAACCGAATCTGCTCTCTCTAAAACCTTACTTATAAATGGTAATGATGAATGGTTTGGGGCATAAAGACTGATTAGTGTGTATATGATGTTATCAATCTTACAAACCACTATAATAAATCTTCCCCCAGTGTCTTGTTCTGTATAGATATTTCTGAAATGTAAGTTCTTAGACATCAATATAGCGACCCCTCGTTTTTTTTTTTTTGTGTTCAAGGGATGCGGAAAGGATCGTCGTATAGATTTTAGAATTTATATTAATATTATCCTTCTTCATCCAATGCGTTTCCTGCACACCACAAATATCAATGTTCTGTTTCCTCAGATATTCTAGTAAAATAGATCTCTTAAATGGGGAATTAAGTCCCTGGACATTAATTGTAGCAATTCTAACCACAGTCCCTGAGTATTTTCCTTTTCTGATCCCTGGGTCCCCCCGCTTCATATCCGGACATCAAAGTTCCGGCTCCACTGCAAATCAAACAACAAAAACACATATAAAACATAAAAAAAACCGCAAATCTTGGGGTATAAAAATGTCTTTGTGGGTGCCTTACCCTAACCAGAGGCATCAAAATAATTGCCATTAAGAGATGGCAACCCGAACGGAGGTCTGCTTAGAGGAACATGTTTCTCATTTCCTTCCTTTCTCTCACCCTTCTTCTCCCTCTCTTCCCTTTACAAGTGAGAAGAAACAACAACAACAAAAAAACTAAAGAAAGAACTATCTATAAGATTGATGCTTAAAATTCACCTTCCATTCTTTACTAAATCAGATCTTTCTCTCTGGTCAGTCTATCCTCCCCCCCTCTCTTCCCTTCTCTTTTCCTTTTCCTTTCTCTGCTCTCATCTTATTTTATCTGGATGGAGGAGAAGGGAATAGCTATTTGTCGTGGGACCTCAATTATTCATTTCTTTGTGTTAAGGTATATATTTAGTGATTGTATTATAATCATGATATGTGAGACCACTCTTCATATTATATACGTTATAGTGTCATATTTTTTCCATAATTTCAATTCTTTAGAGATCATAATCAAGTGAAAGTGCAACCCATCTTGTAAAGTTTTTCCCCCTTTTCACTTCCTATCTCCTTCCCTTTACCTACCCTTTCCTTATTCTTTATGTTTCCAAAAACAAAAAAAAACAGTGTATCATTGAATAATAATACTATATCATTAGTATATCAAAATCAGTGTTTCATTAAAAAAATTAAATTAAAAAATGTGTGTGAAGAGTAATAAGCCTCAGGACAACCAGATATTTCTCTTTCTCCTTTCCTTTCCTTTCTCTTTTTTATAATCTTCGATTTGTATTTCTTATCTTTTAAAATTATTCTAGTATTAATATGGGGGTTATTCATATTCGATAAAAAGCATCGTCCTGTTTGATATTTTTATGTAATATTGTGTAACAATCCTATGTAGTAGGTGAGAGAATAAAACAATCTTCTCTTCTCTTTCATGTTCTTTTTAAAGATTTTTTTCTTTAAGCCATGCGGTGAGTTTTTCAGGGGAATCACATATTGCCGTACTGTATTATTCATAGGAGATAATTATTGTTGTGGGAAAACCCCATTTGTATTCTATATCCTTATTCCGTAATACCTTTGTTAATTCAGTGTAGCGTCTTCTTTCGGATCTAGTATGATAGGACAGATATGGGAAAATCTTTATTTGTGCATATGTGGGGATCAGGTGAATATTTCTAGTTGCTTTTATAATCTGATTTTTACGTCTGGATGATGCACTTTGAGCTGTGGATTCCTGGAGGTTTGAAAGTCCTATGGTATCTCTTCAAGGCATGGTTAAATTCTGATGTATCTATATCAAGTGCTTTTATAAGTTCCAGTATATATGTTTCAAGTTCTTCATGGGTAATCAATTCTGGAATGTCTCTGAGCCTTAAATTATTCCTTCTGAATCTGTCTTCTAATTCAGCAATCTTTTTAATCCATGTTGTATATTCTGTCGTCTTGTTTTTTTTTTTTTTTTAATTCTTTATTTTTGTAGTGCGTATGTTAGTTACAGGCATACACATGGTACCCCAACGGCATTCCATATGCAGGTTTCAATACATTAGTTACAGTAGGGGGTAGATAAACAATGCACTTTTTTTTTGTGTGTACATATATTAATGAACGCATTACTGGAATCAAGATTATATAAACATGCTTGAAGTACATATCTAAGATATGCTTCCGACCTAAATTTGCAAAAGATGAATGATCTAGACATGTATATAAACTAGTTAAGTTGAGTATTTAAATAATTAAAGCAGGTTTAGCGAATCTGACACAAGTTAAGCCACATTAGCTGAGTCGCAGCAGGATAGGAAAGCTAGGCATAAGTAGGCCAAGTTAAAGGCTGTGTGTCTGTTTAAGCTATACATTGCAACGATGTGGGCTATATTTATTAAGATTAACATAAGTTTGATCAAGATTGGTGAAACCTGCTGGGTCAGCTAATGAAACTTATAAAGCTTGTAGTATTCATTCTGGTTCTGGGTATGTTGCTTCCATGGAGGTTTCATCCTGGGTGGTCGAGGCTGCTTGTGGTTTCACTGAGGGTAGGGACTAGCATCATGGTGGCCTTGGACCGCACAGAGGGGAGCAGTCTTGTGTTCAGCCGATGCCTGTTCTGCTTTGTTGGTGAGGCAGTGGGTCGGTGTCCGTCAGGTCAGGAATCTGGGCGCAGTCCATCTTCGCTTTACACTGGGTTCCGTGCAGGGTACCTGTAAGCTGCAGCCGTGGTGAGTCAAGCCTGCTATGTTTGCTTGTCAGGAGGCTGGTAATATGGTGCTGGATGATGTTTGGGGAAACTTGCCGCTTTTTTTCTCGCTGTCTCTGATGGAGATGGTCGCCATGTGGATTTCCTTCCCCTCGGTTTAGCAGCTGTCGTCCACTTGATTGGGCCGCTTTCACAGCCCTCCGTTGGTGTGGATTGCTGCAGGGACAGGCAAGAGTTGTTCTGTCCTCCTGCGTCGCGTGGCCAGAGGGCTGCAGGTCCGGGACACCCGCGATGGTTACTGTGGATGCGGTGAGAGAGCAGGTTTTCCCTTTTCCCCCTGTGCACATGACTCCTGCCATTTTGGATGCTGTGCTCGGGCCGCCGGGCCTCAGTTGCGTTGCCGCAGTTGGGGCAGTTGGGTGAGGACCGGGATCACCCCCACTGGTCCATGGGGGGGGGGGTCAGGACTGGGTCCGCTCGGGGTTGTGCCTCTGGCTGGGTTCCGTTAGGTAGGATAGTGGGGCGGCAGCCGTCCACCCCACTCACCACCGGAGAAGGCCCTATCTGGGACATCGCTGACTTCTCCTCCAGGGGACTGAAACTCGACGAGCCAGCCTCTCCCTGGATCCAGTATTCCCCTTGCTCTGAGGCCCGTCGCTGTTGGTCTTTATTTATGTTGTATGTCGTGTTTTAATCGCTTAATCTTAGATATCATGCATGAGCTGAGCTTGCTTGCGACCGTCCAGCTCGGCGGTCCAGCCCCGCCCCCTCGTCTTGTTTTTTTAATTAAATCTTCATGTTGTTAAAAAAATTTACTTTCAGTTGTGTCATATATACTTAATTTTCTTGAAGTTGCCTCCTTAATTGTTGTTGTTCTTTTTTAATTTCTTTCATCGTGTTATTGATTTCCACTTTAAATCTTTCCAATTGGGAATCAAATGCTCGTTCTAGAAAAAGTTATTATTTGATCCTCTTTTTCTGTATTAGATGGAGAATTTTTTGAGACTGGGTCTTGCAAATTTGGAAGACTTATTAGTCCTATCTAAATTAGTTTTACTTATTAATTTGTTGTAATCCAGTACCATAAACTATATAAAGTTCACGTTAAGGTTTTCTCCTCTTTCTCCTCTTTCCTTACTCTATTCTTTCCCCCTTTCCTCTTTCCTTGCTTTACTTTATCCCCTTTCCTCAGTTGCGTAACCACGTGGAGCGTGTTACGTCTTCGCTCAACCCGATTTTTTTTTAAAGTTCTATTAAAGGGACACTGTAGGCACTGTATCTGCTTCATTTCATTAAACTGATTATAGTGTCCGGAGTTCCCAAGTTCCATAATTTCATTCAGCATTAAACAGTTTTTCACATTTTTATGTTTCAATGCTAAATTAGAGTCCTCAGCAGCCTCTCCCTTCTGTGCTGCTTCGGCGAATGAGGAAGTATTAGCATGAGCAGCAATGGGCAGCTATGATTGGCTGAGAGTGTCAGCTGTCTGTTTTTAGGCTATCAGAGCTCCAACTGACGGTATGAAGGGTATGACTACAAGGAAGTGTATAATCTCTGCCTTGGCCACATCTCCAGAAGAGGCCGGACTCTGGGTGGCCTGGATCCCTTATTTAGTGTTAAACTGCTCTGAAATGATTTAACATTTTATGGAGAGACAGTGCCAGGGGACCCCAGGCATCATAACCAATTCAAAGACATGAAATGATTAAAGTGAGTACAGTGTCCCTTTAATACATATTGCTACTAACCCCACTTTTACACACCCAATAATAAACACACTGTTACCGACATACACTATACACAAACTGACACACATACTTAGAAATACGTACACTCATTGCTACCTATGCGGATACACACTATAAAGACACAATCACTCTTTATGTGTTTGTATATTCAACAATTTGTATCATATCTAAACAGTCCAAGTACTTTTTTTTTTATTAGTTTAGGGGGCGCACTTCAAAATATTGTCCCAACAAGCACCAACGATGTAAATCGGGCCCTGACTGCAGATAATCAAATTAATCAATAGTTTATTAGTATCCTGCTGCATTAACCATGTGCACACATGGGAGCTGACATGTTTCATAACAGCAGCAACATTTACTAGTGGCTATTGTTGTCATAGGGAGAGGACTAGAGAGTTAGACAGAGAGAGCGAGACATTATACAGTATTGGTATCTATGTATTGCATTGCTGTGTAATCCATGAAGACTTTGGTCTTCTTTCCCCAGCAAGCTAACATGATGCTGCCACAGATGAAGTTACACCCATGGCAGTAAAGGACTTTAATTTTGTATGTACCATTCATCTGTAGGCACCAGGCAGTTATAAAAAAAATAATATGAAAACCTGTAGCGCTGAATAAAGTTTAAAAAAGCAAAAAAAAAAATTAAATGAAAGTAGCGGGAAAAGTAACCCTTATAGAGAAAAATAACCACAAACCTATCTCATGCACTGTAAGTTAAGAAAAAAAAGGGTTCTTGCGCTCAAATATACATTGATAAAATAAATTACATTTAAAAAAAACACAGTCAGTATTTCAAAATATAAATCTAATGCACCATTTCATTTACACATAAAATAGGCCAAGTGAGTGGTAGTATCCTTAAAAAATAATAGTTTTTTAAAGTATAAACACTTAATGGGTTACTGCTGTCACCAATGCAAATGTAGCAGAAGTAGTTTTGATGTATAGATCATGTCCCTGCATTTTATTTTAGTTTCCATTTGGACTTTGCCTAATTTTTTTTTTTTTTTTATTTCTTTTATTGAGGCATTTGTGAAGGGGTACAAAAGAAAGAGAGGGAAATGCAATAACAGTTTACAGTTGGGGTAGGTACATTCAACTTGAAGAGATTACATTTTCCTGAGAAGTGATGCCTCTTTTTTTTTTTTGTGTCATATAACAAAAACTTGACATAACCATATGCAATGCCTGTCTTGCTAAACTATGAAAAGAGAATCATTAGGCTATGCAGTATTTTAGTCACGTATTAGGTAGATAAATTGTCAGGCTGTAGTTTCAAGGTGATGGCAAGCTAGGTAACTATCTGATTATGCTTCAGTAGAAAAATACACATTTATGTGCAGTCAGTCGATTGTGTAGGTATTAGGTTAGATTGACTTGGAGTTGCAAAGGGTGTATAGGCTATAAGTAATAGTGAAGCATGAGTAGGTCAGGTACAATAGGCATATTATTTATACAATTGCTGAGTGTGAATTAAATGTCGAGGGATATATTAGCCTGGACATAGCCGTGCTTAGTAATGTATTAATCTGTGTGACAGATGGTACTATGCCTGGCTTTGAGTCTCAGTCCTTTTGGGGGATCAGCTGATGCCTTGTTGGGGCTGTGTATGTGCCTCATGTGGTGGTCGTTGCAGCTGGTGCGGTCTCCTCGGTGTGAAGGCGCTGACATCCCCTGGGCCATGTATAGTTGCTGAAGGCACTGAGTGTAGCTCCGACCAAGCTGTGTGTCGGGTAAGGTTCGCCTGTCTTGGGCTGAGGTAGCATTGTATGTACCTATGGCATCTAGGTGTAGTGCCCTCGAGGGGGTGTTATAGTTGGTTATTGGGAGCTAGACCTGTCTGTTTAGGGCCAGTGTGTTCCCTATGGTCTACGTCTCCTGCTGTGGGGCATGTATGTGTTTAGTGAGACCTGGTGAGTGCGTGGGAACCCAAAACCTATATCCACTGGGTAGTATGCAATGGTTGCTGTCAGAGTGTAAAGGCATTAGAGTGTGTCCCAGTGTGCATAGGCTTTTGCATAGTGCCGTTGAGTGTCGTTGCTAGGGTTTGGACTATCTTTAGCACAGGTTATTCTGGAGCTCCAGTCAGGGCAGTGTAGTCAAGGTGTTGGGAGCAGGTGTGAACGGGGTGGCGAGTGTAAAACAAAAGGAACAAAAATCTGAACTTAGCAATTTGTAACAAAGTGTAAAGTAGAGTAAGGTGTCACATTATGTAACTGCTCCCTGTCCATTCCGGGGAGTAAAAGGGGTTATATTGTCCACGTCCCAAGTCCCAGAAGTGTGTCGGGCCCTCCGCTCCTGCGGGTCATCGCTTATACCGACCGCTGCCAGGAAGGTGGCTGCCTCTGCCACGTCTGTGGCCTTGAGTTGTCCTCCTTCTGTGAGTGCTGTAAGGGTTCTGGGCGTAGTCCAGCGGTATGGTATGCCAGCCTCTTGTAGCCGTTGGGTGATGGGTTTCATAGAATTTCTCCATAGTAGGGTGGAGCGGTGGAGATCCTGAAACAGTGAGATCTTGTGGTTCTCAAAGTCCAGAGGTGACTGCTTATGCATAGCTCTTAGTAAGGCTTGTTTGTCTTGTCTCGTGCCACAGCGCAATATTATGTCTCTTGGAGCTGTGGGTGGTGCCCTAGGGGACTTGGCGATGCGGTATGCCCCATCTTGTGTGAATTGCTTGGCTAGTTTCGCTGGGAGTAACTTAGTCACCATTCTCCTGATGAGGTGTGGTAGTTCCTCGTTTGACACCGTTTCGGCTACTCCCCTGACCTTTATATTTTTCTGGCGTGTCCTTTCGTCAAGTGCATCTATTCTGTGGGAGGTGTCAGAGTGCTGTGTCTGCAGCCGAGCGACAGAGTCTCCTACTGCCGCAATTTGGCGTTGTAAGTCGGCTATAGTTGCGTCTGTTGCCTGGACCCGGGCGGTTACTGCCCGTACTTCAGTCCGCACCGCGGCTATGTCGGCAGCAAAGAGCTTTTGGATGCGGTCAAACAGGTTGTCTATGTCCTGCCTGGTCGCAGGTTCTGAGGTAGTCGGGGTATGCGTGGTTTGGGTCTCCGCTAGGGGTGACTTTTGTGCAGTGTCACTCACCCCTTCCTGCCCCTGGTGGGCACAGTCCTCTGTCTCGGTCTGTTCCTGCTCTCTGTGTGGCCGTGGACGTTGGAGCAGCATGCCTATGTCCTGTGTATCTTGGGGGGCATGTGCCTGTGATTTATGGGATTTTCTGCCCATCTCTCCTGTCCCTTGTACCTCTGTTTGTTGGAGGTCGGGTGTGAGCCAGTCCGGGTCCCACCAGGCTGCTGAAGTGGTTCTCAGGCCGACTGTGTGAAAGGCCTTGGGAGGCCGTCGTTTTGATTTTGTGCCCGTTGGGAGAAAAAAAGGCATCGGAGCGTGCCTCTCGGGTTCCTGCAGCCGATGGAGGTGTGCCCGTCGGTGTTTGCCCGGTGGGTTAGCGGGTAAGTCCCGTTTTCGGTGCGCGGCTCGTGGAGCTCCAGAAATGGCGCCTGTGCTAAGCGCCCGCTAAGCCCCGCCCCCTCTGGACTTTGCCTAATTTTGTTGGTTGATGTAAAGTAGGGCCAAAATGAGGGAATTTCAATTTGAGTAATGTGTGCTTGTGTTCTGACTGACTATGTGAGTTATAAATCTTCTTTTGTGATCTATACATAGCATGTTGTAACCTTCAGCAGAATTTTTTTTAGTGCCCCAGGTGGGCGTGGTCATCTTTCTAACCCCTCCACTTTGCAACGACTCCACTTCTCCATCTAGACACACACTGACTGACAGTCACACACTCTCACTGAGAGACACACACATTCACTGATTTGTCACACATTGACAGAAACATACTCAGACAGAAACATTGACACACACTCTCAGTGATAGAAAAACAATCTCAGTGATTTGAATCACTCACTGACAGACACATAGTGGTACACAAAACAAGTCCAGCACTCAGCGTTTTAAATCTCAACATACATACCGTAATCACACAATTACACACACACTGCCCCATGCATACCTAGACAGTCACACACAATATAATACACACACATTTACACTGTCATATGGACACTGTATCAGTCACACACACACACACACACACTCTCTGTGTCACATACACACAGTCCTTGCTGTCATGAACACTGGGAGGAGGAAAGGAGGCCAGGTCCCTAGTGTTGGTTTAGTGATTAACCTTGTCAGACATGAATTAACACACCATCACAATCATCACAGACACACAGATCCTTGATCATCATGGACACAGACACACCAAAACACAGTCACAGACATTCACGCATTAACACAGTTACAAGCATTCATAAAAAAACACAGAGGCACATACATTAAAAGACACACAAAGTCCCATACATAGGCACACAACACACTCAGTCACATAGACATAGCCTTATGTATAGCAGGTTGGTTGGTAGGTTAATTGATTTGGTGTTCAGGTGCACAAACGGCCCTCTTATTAGGTGGTTTAGGCGGCCGTCTAAGACGTCGCGCTGGCTGGGGCCTCGCGGCCGCCTAAACCGCCTTAAACAAGACTGTGTCAGTCCGAGGACCCGACACCAAGAAGGGGCCTGGTGGCTTGCTCAGTATGCCACCGGGTGCGAGGCCCCTCCTGTCTGCCCGGCTAGAAATCGCAGACACAGTGTGCAGAGCTGCAGACCATGTGTCTCGTGAGAACTGGCCAATCAGAGCATTGCCGTGGGTTACCACGGCAACGCTCTGATGGGTCTCACGAGATACATGGTCTGCAGCTCTGTGGAGCTGCAGACCAGATATAATGGCCACCAGACCACCAGGCAGCCCACACTGGACCACCAGGGAGTAAAAAAAAGGTATTTAGTCCCCCCCATCAATCCTCCCCTCACAACATCACCTACCTTCCCTCACACCATCACCCCCATTCCCTCTCACCATCACCCCCATTCCCTCTCACCATCACCCCTCTCCCTCTCACATCAACCCCCTCCCTCACACCATCACACCCTCTCCCTCACACCATCACCCCCTCCCTCTCACATCACCCCCCCACACCACCACCCCCTCTTAACATCACCCCCTCCCTCTCACTATCACCCCCTCCCTCTCACCATCACCCCATTCTCCTTCTCATCACCCCCTGCCCCCCACCATCACCCTCCTCCCTCTCACCATCATCGCCCCTCCTTCTCACCATCACCCCCTCTCCCTCTCACCATTACCCCTTCCCTCTCCTTCTCACCATTACCCCCACACCATCACCCCCTCTTCTTCTCACCATCACCCCCTCCCTCTCACCATCACCCCTCCTTCCTCTCACCATCACCCCCCTCCCTATCACCATCACCCCGTCTCCCTCTCACCATCACCCCCACACCATCAGCCCCCACACCATCACCCCCTCTCATTCTCACCATCACCCCCTCTCCCTCTCACCATTACCCCCTCCCTTTCCCTCTCACCATTACCCCCTCCCTCTCACCATTACCCCCCTCTCCCTCTCATCACCCCTCCCTCTCACCATTATCCCTTCCCTCTCACCATCACCCCATTCCCCTTCTCATCACCCTCCTCCCTCTCACCATCACCGCCCCTCCTTCTCACCATCACCCCCCTCTCCCTCACCAGCACCCCCTCTCCCTCTCACCATCACCCTGCACACCATCTCACCATCACCCTCCACACCATCACCTCCCTCTGCCTCTCACCATAACCCCATCTCCTCTCACCATCACTGTCAGGCTCTTCATGCATCCACACTCACATTAACCACTCCTAATCCTGTTAATCTCACCCTTTCAAACTCACTTGCCCTCACTCTATCACACTCACCCTGTCACATTAACCCCCTTAATCCTGTCACCCTCGTCCCTCCTACCATGCCACAAATGCCCTGGCACACTTACCTCCACTCGCCCTGTCACACTCCCTCATCAAACCATGTCATACTCTCTGTCCCTCATTCTCTCTCTCAACTACCCCCCCCCCCCACCCACCCTGTCCATATACCCCCTTTGCCCTGTCACAGTCTCCCTGCCACTGGTACCCTTTACACACCTTGTCACAGTCACCAGCTGAAGACATTCATCATACACACATAGTCAGGAAACATAGTGTAGTGGAGAGGTAGTACAATCCACAATATCTCCGCTGGGTAACAGGAACAGCATAAAATAATCCAGGCAAATAAATACAGCATACAATAATCCTGGTAAGAATCCTTTCTTCCCAAGAACTAGACGACACATAGGCTGGGAGTCAACTGAGCTTTTAATCACAGGTCACAGTATTTATGGGATTCCCCATGCAAGGGGTTTCCCTACTGACATTACAGGGGTTGTACAGTAGGGGACTACATGGGAAACTTAATAACCTGGACATTTCTCCCATCATGCACTGCTGTACGAGAGGGATACTCCCACTAGAATATACAGTTAAGTGGATAATCCCTCCGTGCAGCAGAACTGACATTTTACATTAAAACACATAACTTGTACAATATTCGTTACATTTAAACGAATGGATGTTCGGTAGATAGCTGGGGTCTGAGCGCACATTTCGTAAAAGTACCGCTCAGATCCCAGCATAAATAACCGAACGCCGCACGAAACACACATTACGTTTAAGTTACCTTCAAACTACCGATTGACTTTAGGGAATCACATTACCGAAGGACCGGGGCTCCCAAACGGCTAGTTCCAGGCGCTCGACGACCAAATACCGCTGGGCTAACAAAGGATCCAAAATGGCCGACCGCCGCGTGGTCAGTAGCTGAACGGCGTCCACCCTGAATCCTTCTAATTACCGATTGCAACAATGTTGCAATCCTTAATGGGAGCCACACAACCTCCTGTGTGTGGTCTCCCTTCGGTAGTTTGTTCGTTTCACAAACAGTGTTGAAATTCACTGTTCGTGAAACTATTGTATGAATGCTGGTGGCTTTCATGCCGCCAGCATACGAACGCTATTGTTCGCATGAAATACATTATACATACATACACTTGGTTCTTAAAGTGGTATACACACATTCAAGAAAATACTGTTTAAAGTGGCTGCTTTTGCCACACATAGCTTTGCCATAAACACAATGCACAAAGGCTACAGGCAGACCCCCATTCACACAACACACTTCAAGCAGCTACCCCATACACATACGGTCCCAGACAAAAACACAAACATGCTCTCAGAGGCATACATTCACACACACGAGGATACTCTCTTTTAGACACACTCTCAGGCATATACACAGGTAAAATGTGCATCAATGTGAGTATGATTTTGAAATCAAAACTAGAAAAATGGTACCACATAAATTTTTCTCCTATATGGGGGATAACCCCTAGTGAAAAAGAAATTTCACAAAAAATATACAAAAGCAAAAAGGAGGGCAGGAGAAAATAGGATAATGATAAAAATATGTTTAGAAAGTGTGTATAGATAACACAGCATAGCCCGTAAATCATGTTTCAAAGCGTGACAGGGTTACGATGTATACAGGGAAATGGACTATTAGACTTGCGTTTGTAAAGTGCTGCATATATACAGTGAGTTGTTTGACCTGTACCATGGAATAATAGTTTGGTGTGTATATGGGGATTATTATCTAAGTAGTGTGTCACAATAATAATACATTATGACTGTACAAGACGAAGTTCCCTCTAACAGGTAAGAAAACAGTCCCAACAGTATAGGTACTGTGTCCGCTAATGTTAATAGTAGGAGGAGAGGTCATGCCTAGCAGGAGCCCTTGTAATACTCATAAGGGACCATATGTCCAGGTTCCAACTATACACAAAAGTTGATGATAGTCGGTATGCGTGAGGTAGTTGCAGGGGCAGTGTGGTTGCTACACTATATGACTGATGTAATGAAATGAATCTGCAAGTAAAAGGTGTACGGACTCAAAAAGGTTATTTCTATTAACGTATTTTCCGGCGTATAAGACGACTTTTTAACCCATGAAAATCTTGTCAAAAGTGGGGGGTCGTCTTATACGCCGGGTATCGTCTTATACGCCGGGTGCAGGCACTGCAGCCGCCTGAGTGCTCTATAGAGAGCCTCAGGCAGCTGCAGCACTGCCTGTCTCCTCACCTCCCCTTCACTGTGTAGCGTGGCCGAGCTCCTCATACTCCTGTCAGTCCGGCCGGGTACTGCGCGGTACAGGAGATTCAGTTTCCTGTTCCCGGCCGGACTGACAGGAAGTGCACAACAGTTACTGCTCTACGATTGAAGATTTTAAGAACAAAGCAAAGACTCTAAGAGAGCAGTTTAAAAGGAAAGGCTATCCGAATAGATGCCTGAAAACTGCATACCAACGAGCCCTGATGACAGATAGGGAAACTCTCTTGGTAGATAAACATAAAAATTAAAATACACAACTGATAAGATGCATAGGCAACTTTGATGCCGGTTTGATGCCGATTTTGGCCACTTCTGTTACAAGATCACCATCTACAGAAAGTCATTACACCATATGCATCGGTCACAGCAAGACGAGGAAGAAACATCAAAGACATTTTGGTCCCAAGCCATTTACGACCCCCCTCTGCTAAATCCACATGGTTGAAATCCTCAGTATCTGGTACGTACCAATGTGGCAGATGCAAAGCATGCAAATTTATACTTCGTCCATCTAAGAAGATCTCGGACTCTACAAATACACATGATTTCGACATCAAAACATTCTTTAATTGCCAAACGACTGGGTTAATTTATTTACTAACTTGTTCATGTAAAAAAATGTACGTTGGCAAGACAATTCGTGCATTTAAACATAGGATCCGCGTAGACCGGTACGTGATGACGTAAGACGCCGCACGTGCTAGAGGTGGGCGTGTCCGGAACGAGGAAGTGGAGAGCGATCGCGGAGATGAGCTAAGTGTGCGGCTCCGTGATCGATGTTTGGCCGGCTGCAGGGAATGACCGAGTGAGGTGAAAGCAAAGTGAGGATTTGCAAAGGCCAGTCTGGAGAAACAAATTGGTGCTCGATATATTGAGCTGTCTCCCAGAGGCGAAGAAAACGCTGAAAACTTACTTCTTTTGTACAGGGAAACATCAGAACCCCTTTAGACAAACGTGGAGAAACAAAAAAGGAACACTAAGAGGGGAAGGGGAAAAAAATAATTTCATCTGTTTCCCAAACAGTCATACAAAACTGTGAGTACCTCTATATATATTGCAACACTAATACTGCAGTAATTAACATGAATACTGCATTAAAACTGCACATTCTACATATACTGCACATATGGCAACATCAATATAACATATCAATATATTTGATCAAAATACTGGCTTGAGAATTTTTTTTTTTTAATTTTTTTTATGTTTTTGGAAGAGATTACTGCATGTGAATTTGAGTAGCCTAACTATCTCAATCACTCAAAATAAAAACCATATAATTTGGCCATATAAGAAAGGCCAATTAGTTGAAGCCTGCTGGTAAGAAGCAGCTAGAAAAAGAGAAAGGGAAAAGGGAAGGAAGAGAAGAGGGAAAAAAAATGACGACCAGAAAAACTACAGAAAAAAAGAAAGAAATTAAATTGGTCAAACAAACAGAAAAGAGGTTGTCTGGCTTCTTTACAACCCCCAGTAAGGACGTCCAAGAGCAGACAATTGAACGCACGACAGACCCGATTAACACCTCTAATATCAATTTAGAAACGCCAACTGCACAATCCCAAGTAGCTGCTTCAATTAGCATCCAAGAACAACTTAAGCAAGTGCTGGAGCTACAACTGAATTCACTAAAACAAGATATGTTTGCAAGTTTTAACAACATAAAACAAGAAATTAAAAATGTTGCAGTATCAGTGGTGGAAGTGGAAAGAAAATGTGAAGTGTTTGCAACCCAAATAAAAGCAATTAATACGGAAGTGCAGTTTCTAACAAATAAAGCTGACAATTTAGAAAATAAAATAGCAGCTCTGGAAGACAGATCAAGAAAAAGAAATATAAGAATAAGAGGAGTTTCTGAAGAAATCACCAACGAAAAACTAAGAGAATATTTAAACAAGTTATTTAAAGAACTTTTACCAGAAATACCTTCAGGCGAATATCAAATAGAAAATTTCCATCGAATATACAAACCCAATACAACTGCTACACACCTTCCAAGAGATGTAATAGTGAGTTTTTTCTCACTACCAATGAGAAATAATTTAATAAAAGCCAGCCGTATCAAACCCCGAATAAATTCTATTTACAAGGATATAATTTTTTTACAAGACTTATCCTATTATACTAGGACTTGGAGAAAATCTTTCTCTATGGTGACAGACTTTCTGAGAAAAGAAGAAATCAGATTTCAATGGGGTTTTCCATCATCCCTAAGGTTTACCTGGAAACAGGAGAAAAAAATGTTTTTGGAAGCAAAAGATGCAAACAGCTGGTTAATCAACATTAAAGAGAAAAGATGAAATGTCTGTCGCGAAAAAAAAAATCGAAAATAATACGAAGATTGTATAAAGAAAAAAGAAAAGAGAGAGAAAAATGGGAATAGAAGGAAGAAACAAGAAATGACCTTTTTTTTTTTTCTCTCTCCTTGGCTGTTTTTGACAGCTTCACTTTATAGCTAATAATGCTTTTTCATTGAAATGCGATATTACACTTATATAGCCAATAATCCACTTACATAATTAACAATGTTTTCACTTAATTGGAATTGCTGCATAAGGTGGTTTTTTTTTTTTCTTAGAAATTTTTAATTCACTTGGAAATTAAAGACATATCGATACACAAAGTAAGGAGTGATAGGAAACACATTTAAGCAGAAATAGATAAGGGAAAAGGAAAAGAGGGAAAAGAAAAAGGGGAAAATATTAGTATGATGGTTAAATGCATACTATCCACACACATTAAGATTTGCAACCCTATTTATCAGCAATAGGAAAAGAAAAATTACACTTGCAATTAAACACTATAGGAAATAATAATACTTACTGTTTACACATTGATCACTAGTAACTAATGTTAAGATGACATAGATTCACTTTTTATTTTATTTTTTTAATATATATTATTACTATTTCGGGGCAGAACGGTATATATATTATTACCTCTTTCTGGACATACCTACTTAGTGTCTAAATTAAAGACACAGTAAGGACTGAATTTCTAAATGAAAATACACAGTCCTTGTGCTAAAAAAGGAGGATTTCCTCCAATGATTTTAAATTTATGTTTTGTTTGTGGGCATGTATATGTTTTTGCAGCAGTAGAGAAAGATAAAGGTGATTACCGAGTGGAAAAAGATGCAGAGAAGTTAATGAAAATAACATGATTAAAATGCTTACCCTCAATGTTCAGGGAATGAACACTATAGCAAAAAGAGCTCTATTGTACAAATATCTGAGTGAACAACAATTGAATATTTTTACAAGAAACCCACTGGAGACAAATAGATAAACAGAATTGGGGAGGTAAAAGATTTCCACTCATAATTCAAGCCTCCAATAAAGACAACAAAAATGTGGGGTAGCTGTAGTATTTGGAGAAAAAATTAAAGTTGAAATTATTCACCAGATACAAGACATTAAGGGTAGATATTTGATAATAATATGCAAAATTGATTCCATACTTTTTACATTATGTAACATATATCTCCCAAATTATTCACCAGTTTCTTATTTTAAAAAAATATTGGAAAAAGTAGATGAAATAAAAGTGGGAAAGTTAATACTAGCAGGGGACTTTAATGCTGTACTAGATCCTCAGATTGATAAAAAACTAATGAAAGGAAAAAATCTAAACCAAACAGTTATAAAACAAGCCAAAGCTTTAAAAAAAATTAAAAATGAGTACAATTTATTTGATATTTGGAGAATTTACAATCCCAACGAGAGAGATTATCTGCATTTTTCTAAAGTTCATTTCTCTTATTCAAGATTGGATATGATTTGGGTAGATCCAAGTATTATTGACACGACTAAAAAAACAAAGATTGATGAAATAGTTTGGACAGATCACAATGGGGTCTCCTGTGAAATAGCCTTCAGCACTCCTAAAAGAGAAGCCTATACTTGGTGTTTAAGAGATAATGTGTTGGCTATGAGCTAAACAAAACCTATATAGAAAACAACATAAAAAACTACTTTAAAGAAAATATTTCTGAAAATATCGATCCATCCACTTTGTGGTGTGCTTTTAAGGCTGTTATAAGAGGCCACTTTATTAAGTTACAAAGTCAATTAGATAAAAAGATCACTCTGTCGTATCTATATACCGAATTAAGAAATATGACTTGTATTAATAAACAATATCCAACTTCTGAAACTTATGAGAAAATATCAGAACTAAAAGAAAACATAAAACAAAAATTAATAGACATGACAGTTAAAAACATGGATAGATTAAAACTCAAATACTATTCCAAGGGTAACCGAGCTGATAAGATGCTATCGCAAAAACTCAGGAAACAAAAAGGACAGAATAAAGTAGAAAAAATAATACAGAATGGAAAAGTAGCAATTACCCCTAGAGAAATTGGAAAATGTTTTAATGAATACTACGGCAATTTATATAATATACCTCAGATTAACACAGATGAGGATATTAAAAATTATTTAAAAACCATAAAGAAGTTTCAACTACCACTCCCTGATAGGGAACTTCTAAATAAGTCTATAACCATGGAGGAGACCATGAAAGCTATAAATGACTTAGAAAGGTCTAAAACACCAGGCCCTGATGGGTTCAGCAATTTATTCTACAAAACATTTAAAGATCTATTATGTCCATATTTGACCTTGGCTTTTAATACAGCAGCAAATAGAGGATCTCTACCAGCAGAGATGCTCAAGGCTAATATTTTACCAATTCTAAAAAATGATAAAAACCCCACCGACATTAAAAACTACCGTCCAATATCTCTAATAGAAGTAGACACTAAGCTATATGCCTCGATCTTGGCCACTAAAATAAAAAACTTCTCCCATTAATTATTCACAAAGATCAAATAGGATATGTCCCAGGCTGAAATTCCTATACAAGCATAAGGAAAATCATTAACATTTTGGACGATGCAAATAGAAATAAAGTTCCAGTTCTGACTCTGTCGATTGATGCTGAAAAAGCATTCGACAGAGTCAGCTGGAAATATTTATCAGCTGTCTTATCACACTATGGACTGGAAGGTTGGATTACGAAGGCTATTATGGCCTTATACATAAATCCAGTTGCACGTACCATTGGCCCTAATATTGTTGCCCCATGGTTCCAACTTAGAAATGGTACAAGGCAGGGATGCCCCCTTTCGCCATTACTTTATTTGCTGACTATAGAACCATTGGCTGAAAATATCAGAAACAATAAGAACATTAATGGCTACAAAATAATGGATGAAGATCAAAAAATTAGTCTATACGCAGACGATATTTTAATTACTGTTACAAATCCTAAAAGTTCCTTAGAATATACAATGCAGGAAATAGACCGATACAGTTTCGTATCAAATTATAAGCTAAATGCAAATAAATCCCTGATCCTAGATATCAATCTTAATAAAAAAAATGCAACAAGAGATTAAAAACAGATATGACTTTAGTTGGGTCAATGAAAGCATGAACTGCTTGGGAATCAAAATAGTCAGAGAGATAAATAAGACCATGGAAATAAATGTTTTAACATTATTATTGGAGATTAATAAATGGCTAAAAGATCGTAGAAATTTAGAAATTACTTTCTGGGGATGAATAAATGTCATTAATTCATATGTCATACCAAAGTGGAACTACATGTTTCAAATGTTACCCCTCCATATTCTAACTCATTGGCTTCAATTAATACAAAGAAGTTTTACTCAATACATTTGGAAAGGTAAAAAGCCAAGATTAAAACAAGCAATACTAGTACAAAAATTACATAAGGGCGGACTTTCTTACCCATTTATAATAAATAATTTTAAAGCAGCTACTATTCTGCATGTTTATAGAATGCAAATTGAAGAAAATAAAGAAGAGGGGTGGTACAAAATGGAAATGAAGGCAGGAGATGTTCCTAGCTTAGATTGTTTAATTTGGAATATAAATAAAACGCCAAAAAAAAAATGAGTATCCTAATACTATCCTGACCCAATTACTGGAAAATTGTACTAAGATTAAAAAAGCATTGAATATAGAAAGAAAAGTTCCAAGCTATTTAGAGTTAAATAGTGTAGAGGATTTAAACCTGAATAACTGGAAAAAATTGGGGATAATAAGTCTAGACCATTTACTGACAGAAGGGTCAATCAAAACTTTTGCCCAAATAACATGCACTTATAATCTTCTATATAGAGCTGTTTAATTTTTTAAGACTTAAAAGTTATATGAATACACACCTTATAACACCAAAGACCAATTTGAGTAACTTGATTGACCTATTATTCACTTCAAAAAAAATTAATAAACCACTCTCTAAAGCTCTAATATTAACTAAATCAATGGTCAAGAATATAAATCCTACCGCAATACAGGCCTGAAAAAAAGACCTAAATATTGATATTAGTATGAAACAATGGGGCTCCTCAATGATGGAGGTTAAGAAAAACATACACTCATTACATTTGTTAGAAACACACTTTAAAGTTTTAAATAGGTGGTACTTAGTACCAGCGAAATTGAATAAAATATATCCTCTAACTAATTCTATCTGCTGGAGGTGTAACAACACTACAGGAAACTTTAGACATATTTGGTGGGATTGCCACAAATTAAAAAATCTGTGGTCGAAAATACAGCATTTCATATCCAAGAGTCTGAAACTCGAGTTGAAAATTTCCCCAGAGGTAGTTTTATTACATTTGAATTGGCCATGTATGGCGCAGGAAATAAAAGTAACTCTTATACATCTCTTTTTGGCTGTCAAAATAGTAATTGCGAGATGGTGGAAAAAAGATACAGAAATCCCTTGGAAAAAAGTTCAAAATCAACTCGAGTTTCAGATTAAAATGGAGTTGATGCTTAGCAAACAAAAATTGAGCAATAAGGTATCTGTTTGGCTAAAATGTATTGAGCTAATTGATATAAGAAACATTGCTGATTAGTCAGAAGTGGATTAATTCCATGAACATTGAAAAAATTTGGAAAGGGGGAAAGAGTAAGAGAAACAAGGAATGTTTCCACTCTACTAAGGCTCTGGTTTCTTTCTTTTTCACTCTGCTGCTATGTTGTCTTTTGTCATATTGTCATATTGTCATATTGTAAACCGGTATTGTTGTATTGTATAGTTTAGAATGAATGAAAAGAACAAAAATTTAAAATAAAAAGTAAAGATTCAAAAAAAAAATAAACATAGGATCCGCGAACACATTACATCAGTTAACCCAAGGAGACTAGTTGACACTCCCATCTCGAAACATCTAAAACTCCATTATGGAGGTTCCGCACAAAACATAAGTTTTTGCGGAATTGAAAGGGTTACACTTGGCCCAAGGGGAGGTGACCTTGACAAGAAACTCTTACAAAGAGAGAGTCTTTGGATATATAAATTAAAAACTCTCTCCCCTATGGCCCTAATGAGGGCTTTTCATTTACACCATTTATCTCTGACTAATATACTACCCAATATATGTCTTAATTTTGTATTCCATGATTTAACCAGGGCTCGAGTCCTGCAGGAACGCGTGGGAACGGCGTTCCTGCACTTTTTCCAAAGCAGGAACGCCGTTCCCAGTCCTGCAGGACCTGCCCTGCTAACTGCACACAGGAACCCATCACACGCGGCGTTCTTCTCCAGCTCTCTCAGCTTCAAATCTCGCGAGACCCGCAGCTGTAAGAGCGTTGCCACGGGTTACCATGGCAACGCTCCGCACAGGCGAGTCTCGCGAGAGTTGAAGCTGAGAGAGCTGGAGAAGAACGCCGCGTGTGATGGCCCCTGTGTGCAGCGGCTGCTACCCTCCACCGGACCACCAGGCGATCTCCCCCCTCCCTGACAAGGTAAGAAGCAGGGAGGGGGGAGTAAAGTAAAAAAAAAAAAAAACACATAAAAGTTAAAAAGCAAATGCATCCCCCCCATCATCCAGCACACACACACATAATCCAGCACACACACACACACATAATCCAGCACACACACACACACACACATAATCCAGCACACACATAATCCAGCACACACACACATAATCCAGCACACACACACACACATAATCCAGCACACACACATAATCCAGTACACACACACACATAATCCAGCACACACATAATCCAGCACACACATAATCCAGCACACACACATACACAATCCAGTACACACACACACACATAATCCAGTACACACACACACACACACATAATCCAGTACACACACACACACACACACATAATCCAGTACACACACACATAATCCAGCACACACACACACATAATCCAGTACACACACACACACATAATCCAGCACACACACACACACATAATCCAGCACACACACACACACATAATCCAGCACACACACACACACACACACACACACATAATCCAGTACACACACACATAATCCAGTACACACACACACATCATCCAACACACACACACACACATCATCCAACACACACACACATAATCCAGCACACACACACATCATCCAGCACACACACACACATCATCCAGCACACACACACACACACACATCCTCCAGCGCACACACACACATAATCCAGCACACACACACATAATCCAGCACACACACACATCATCCAGCACACACACACATCATCCAGCACACACACACATCATCCAGCACACACACACACACAATCATCCAGCACCCACACACACACACACACATAATCCAGCACACACACTGCATTCATTATACACAATCTGCACTTACTACAAACACACTACATTCATTATACACACTCTGCACTCATTACAAACACACTAAATTCACTGTACACACTGCACTCACTACACACACTACATTCACTATACACACTCTGCATTCATTATACACACTCTGCATTCACTACACACACACTACATACACTGCATTCATTATACACACTCTGCACTCACTACAAACACACTACATTCACTATACACACTCTGCATTCATTATATAGACTCTGCATTCATTATACACACTCTGCACTCACTACACACTACATTCACTATACACACTCTGCATTCACTACAAACACACTACATACACTGCATTCACTACAAACACACTACATACACTGCATTCATTATACACAATCTGCACTCACTACAAACACACTACATTCATTATACACAATCTGCACTCACTACAAACACACTACATTCATTATACACACTCTGCACTCACTACAAACACACTACATTCATTATACACACTCTGCACTCACTACAAACACACTACATTCATTATACACACTGCACTCACTACAAACACACTACATTCACTATACACACTTTGCACTCACTACACACTACATTCATTATACACACTGCACTCACTACACACACACTACATTCATTATACACATTCTGCACTCACTACAAACACACTACATTTATTATACACACTGCACTCACTACAAACACTTCATTATACATACTCTGCTCTCACCACAAACACACTACATTTATTATACACAATCCGCACTCACTACAAACACACTGCATTCATTATACACACTCTACACTTACTACAAATACACTACATTCATTATACACACTCTACACTTACTACAAACACACTACATTAATTATACACACACTGCACTCACAACAAACACACTACATTCATTATACACACTCTGCACTCACTACAAACACACTAAATTTATTATACACACTGCACTCACTACAAACACACTACATTCATTATACACACTGCACTCACTACAAACACACTACATTCATTATCCATACTCTGCATTCACTACAAACACACTACATTCATTATACACACCCTGCACTGCACTATATGCACACACATAATCCAGCACACACACACATAATCCAGCACACACACACATAATCCAGCACACACACACATAATCCAGCACACACACACATCATCCAGCACACACACACATCATCCAGCACACACACACACACAATCATCCAGCACCCACACACACACACACACACATAATCCAGCACACACACTGCATTCATTATACACAATCTGCACTTACTACAAACACACTACATTCATTATACACACTCTGCGCTTATTACAAACACACTAAATTCACTGTACACACTGCACTCACTACACACACTACATTCACTATACACACTCTGCATTCATTATACACACTCTGCATTCACTACACACACACTACATACACTGCATTCATTATACACACTCTGCACTCACTACAAACACACTACATTCACTATACACACTCTGCATTCATTATATAGACTCTGCATTCATTATACACACTCTGCACTCACTACACACTACATTCACTATACACACTCTGCATTCACTACAAACACACTACATACACTGCATTCACTACAAACACACTACATACACTGCATTCATTATACACAATCTGCACTCACTACAAACACACTACATTCATTATACACAATCTGCACTCACTACAAACACACTACATTCATTATACACACTCTGCACTCACTACAAACACACTACATTCATTATACACACTCTGCACTCACTACAAACACACTACACTCATTATACACACTGCACTCACTACAAACACACTACATTCACTATACACACTTTGCACTCACTACACACTACATTCATTATACACACTGCACTCACTACACACACACTACATTCATTATACACATTCTGCACTCACTACAAACACACTACATTTATTATACACACTGCACTCACTACAAACACTTCATTATACATACTCTGCTCTCACCACAAACACACTACATTTATTATACACAATCCGCACTCACTACAAACACACTGCAATTATTATACACACTCTACACTTACTACAAATACACTACATTCATTATACACACTCTACACTTACTACAAACACACTACATTAATTATACACACACTGCACTCACAACAAACACACTACATTCATTATACACACTCTGCACTCACTACAAACACACTAAATTTATTATACACACTGCACTCACTACAAACACACTACATTCATTATACACACTGCACTCACTACAAACACACTACATTCATTATCCATACTCTGCATTCACTACAAACACACTACTTTCATTATACACACCCTGCACTGCACTATATGCATAGGAGTGCAATTTTTTTTAAGGCGGGGGGGGAAGGAGGCGGAATCCTGGGTGAGTTCCCACACTTTTTTCCCCAGGACTTGACCCCTGGATTTAACTATATTTATTGCAAGTAAGTAGTTTTAAACATTGTCTCTTTCTATCTACATAATACTATTTATGCTTTTTCTTCCCCTTTGAGTTTGCTCATTTACAATATATATAGTCCATTACCCTATTTTTATATAGTGCTTTAGTGAATATTGGTCTCCTTATCTTACTCCATAGTTAGCTATCAATATTGACTAATTTCTGTTGACTCTAATCAACTATCAAGGATGCTTGTATATTATATATATACCTTTATACATTTATTCATCTTTTTATTTTATACTTTTGTATAATAGGTATATTATATGATCATAGTACAGGGAATATTTATATTTACTTTATTCTTTATTCTTATTTTAATGCATATTCTATATTTATAGCTATGCTTATTCCCTCAGTGCAAATTCACAAGTAATCCAGAATGATAATATTTGAATGAGTACAGTTTTTCATAGTGTTTAATCATGATCATGGAATACATAATAACAAAGGATAGCAACATGAGGATAACGCGAATGGAGAAAAGTAGGCAGAGCCTAATTCACTGATTAAACTTTGGCCGTCCCATTTCATCTGTCATCACTGTGTTTAACTATGCAGAATATGCGGGACGGTCTATCTTAAGAGTACACATGATGGATCTGAGACCGACTGGGTCCCTTTCAACCAAATTAACCTTATGGAACATATAAAAACTGGGGGCCACACCATAACTTAATATAACTCAATGTTTGAACATCGGTCCAGACATGGACAAATTGATAACAACTAGGGAGGGTCTAGTAGAATGACCAGGCTCTGTATGAAATCATATATAGCTTTCCCTTATACACTCCTGTCCCTTTAAATGGACGGACCCCCGGCATTTAAGGAAAATATACAGTACATACAAAAGGTTAATAAACCTACAGCACCTATCTGTGGCATATGCACAGCATGCTAATGTATGCTGTTCCATATTTATTTAGTACAGAGATCGGGTTGCTGAATCTAAGTCCCTGCGCAGGCGCACGATCTACTCTGCGCGCGCACAATGTACGACTAGCTAGATCACCATGGTAATGGCCAAACAAACCCGACATCCGGATAATAATTTTTTCTGAACAGACCCGACCGGGCTGTAACCCCGCCCCTAGCCACTCCCCAGGTAACGCTGACTGGAGTTGACGGATGCTGGGCGGATCCTCACCCGGTATATACCCACTTCCCTACAGCTGTACCAGAAGCTCTTGATAAAGGCGTGTGACCACGCCGAAACGCGCGTCGAGCGTTTGCCGGTTATTTTAACGCTGAGGAATGCAAACGGCTACCCTTTGGGGGACTTGGGGGATGCAATATTATATATAGCAATCTTTCTTTTGTATTAGGACATCCAGCCATATGCAGTATTAGACTGCCTGCACGATAGGGCATGCAGCAACAGCACTAAGGGAATAGGGGAGACAGATTGAGTTGTGCCTTGGAGCCAGCTCAGCATCAGATCTACACCCTTTCAGTGCTGGTTGTAGCAGTAGTACTAAATACTGACAGGAGACAGAACGAGATACTCTCTTTAAACAGCAGTATTAGTGCAAGCCCTTTCTGATACTGGATGCCTTTGAAACAGCTACTCTCCCTAGCTAGTTAGACAGCTATTTTTATAAGCGCTAGGCTGCCTTGAAGCAGCAGTGTGTGAGGAATCTACTTTTGAATTAACTACAACTTATCTAGGTGGTTTATGTAACTAAATGGCCTGTATATCTGGGGAATAGTGGGGTGGTTGGCAAGCATCAGCCTGTGTATGGGATTTTATGCCTAACCATTTACTAACTTACTCCTAGATACGCTTGGCTGTACCATCCCTTTACCCTTAAACCTAGACCTATGCATTATATACCACTTTTTGCTGTCCTGAGACACTCCCTCTCACCACTGTGTTAATCCAGTGTAAAGTCTTCTATCTACTATTATATGTATCTCCCGTCTATTGTATACTATTACAAGGAGAACTTTTGATATTAGATGGTATTCACTGACCTAGCCTGTGTGGTTGTGTATATGAATATATACATAGGTACTGCTATTACGGTCTTCAGCGACCAAACAGTTCCCTATGTACTATTTTTGATTGGAACAAACAATAGTATTTATACATAATTCACCTCAGCCTAACGGTGTAATCCTACCTCTCCTAGCTGAAATACCTATTAAGTCTTACAAACTGTGGATATTTAGCTCTAGAGGAATGTAGTGTATGTGACATCTGATTTAAATCTATATCGTACTATATATTGTACCTTATACTCTAATTATAATCCAGATATCACTGCCATTCCCAATACCTGTGGACAATATCCATTTTGCATTTACTCAGCTTTTAATTCACTTGTATTTTCACGAGTGTATCACTATCACTTCACTGTGTGTTTTTTTGTGTGTTATCCGTAAGCGGTCAAATAAAGGTTATACCGTACATTTACTCAATTTTTATAGAGATATCTTTTAGTGAAACAGGGGTCCATTTTTTTCCAACTATAATGGAACGCCCAATTTCACTCTAGTCTTTTTTCGCTTAACATATATGGGGTTCATGCCCTTCTGATATCTCTGTGACCCATAGGGAGTTTTCTCGAGATAGGCTTGTTCCATCTTGAATTTCTCCTTTCTTGTCTTTATATTTAACTTTTAGGTTTCAATACCTGGGTCACTGATCAAAAAATCAAAAATTCAACCATAAGTATGGCAGGCTTCCTGTCAAATAAACAGGACTTTAACACCTGGTGTAGGGACGCAGAGAGTGTGTTCTCTAACGAGAATCTGGAAAGGAACCAGACTCTAACCGATATATACTATTCATTTAACTCAGTCACTAAGCTTTATAAACAACAAATTAAAACATGCTGGGAGATCTCATCACTTGACAATTATATCAAAAAAGAAATGATCCCCAGAGGCCTAAGGGTCCGTAATATCCCAACAACTTATAATGAGAACCCTGATTTTACTAAACAGTGGGAGTTAGCAGCTGGAACATGCTCAATGAAATTTATGGAGATAATCTGTACCTTTGAAAAAGAGAAATTAGGTAACGTCAACCAAAAGCTAGATGAAGAAATTGATAAACTCAATGTATTCAAAAGCGAACCAAACTTTCTAACTCTAGAGAACAAACTTAAAAATAACCTGGATAGGTACCAAGACTCTATAAAACTTAGAAAACACCAGAAATACATGAGAGACCTCAAAGATTACCAACTGGGAAATATATATAAGTTTCCAAACCGACGTATGAGAACCAATTCTGAAAACAATTTGACCTCAGAGTACGACTCGTCAGATACTGACTCCACCACGCAGAATACTCCCTCTGACCAAACACAAACTCCCATAACCCCCAGTACTAGCAACCCCCGCAGTATTCTTAAAAAAGGCGTTAATTTTTTAGCCATGGGTCAACAAGACGACATTCCCAACTATCAGACACGCTATCAATCCAGGAATCAGGGAAGGGGGGGAGGGAGAGGGAGAGCACGAAGGAGACGATATTAAACCTGAACTCAATGGCAGTGCCTTCCCCTGTACAAAAACCACATGTGGTGAATCTATCTACATTTACCCTAAATGAACACCACATTAAGGTATTGGAAAGGGGACTCTCCTTCGTACCAACACCTGTCTTTGACAAATTCACGTGGATCAAAGACTTACATTTATTTGTACGTAAACTGGCCCTACACAAGTATCATACTATCAATGAGGAGAAAAAATCTAGAGCTCTTGGCTTGTCATGTAAAGATTTAGAACTAGTGAATACACTTGTATCACTCTTGGATGAGAGTGACATTCAAATGCCTACGGAATACACCAAGTTAAAACCCAAAAGCCGGTTTACCCCTAACTTCTCGAGCTTTAGGAATCTGGATTTGTTTCTAGAAGCAGTAAAAAGTGAGATTGAGGGTATAGAGAGTAACTGTTTCAATTCCTTCCCCAATGATAACCTCTCCAGAGCAGAGCAAACAGCTCTGAAATCACTCAAAGATAATGAACAGCTGGTTATCAAACCAGCGGACAAGGGGGGCAATGTGGTAGTTATGAACACATCTGACTACGAACACATGGTACAGAGAGTCCTAGGGAATAATGAAACCTACATGCTATTAAAGACCGACCCTACAAACTCATTTCTAACCCAGTACAAGGAGATACTGGATGAAGGCCGCAGTGGGGGGTTGCTATCCAGGGACGAATACGAATTCATTCTGAACCGTTGTCCCAGGATAGCAACCTTCTACTGCCTGCCAAAAATCCACAAGAACACACAGTATCCTCCTGGGCGGCCTATCGTTTCAGGTGTTGATAACCTAACACAGAATGGCAGTCTGTATATTGAGAAAATACTACGACCTTTTGTTGAACAACTCCCCTCATATATCAGGGATACGAAACAGGCACTGTCACTCTTGTCAAGTCTACGATTACCAACGACAGCGAAGCTATGTAGTTTGGATGTCGAGGCTCTCTATTCCTCAATTCCCCACGAACGAGGTGTTGAACATACAAAACACTTCCTGGACCAGAGAGGTCCAAAACACACTGCCCACACCAAGTTTATACTACAACTACTAGGCTTCATTCTGTCTCACAATTATTTCCTATTTCATGACAGATTCTTTCACCAAATAAGGGGGACGGCAATGGGCACTGCGTGTGCGCCATCCTATGCCAATCTCCATTTAGGCTGGTGGGAGCTACAAGTCATGAAATCTAATACCCTGTCTGTCTATATACCGAAAATACATACATGGCTCAGGTATATAGATGACATTTTCATTGTCTGGCTGGGAGTGGAAGAAGAATTCAATGAATTTGTCTCCTTACTGAACGTTAATGAGGAGAACCTCAGATTTACGACAGAATTTGGGGGACAAATTCTGAATTTTCTGGATATAACCATATCAATTAATACGAACGGCTCTCTGAGAACAACTCTGTTTAAAAAACCAACAGCATCTAATGCACTATTGAGATGGGATAGTTTTCATCCCAGACCACTAAAACAGGGTATACCGGTGGGACAATACTTGAGGGTGCGTAGGAATTGCACAGATCTATCGGATTTTAAGATCAAAGCAGCCCTACTGAGACAACAGTTCCGTGAAAAAGGTTACCCGAATAAATGCCTCAAAAAGGCATACCAAAGGGCCCTTGAAATGGACAGAGACGATCTTATCTCAGATCAACCCAAACTAACGCTGCCAAATAAATCCATCCGCATGATCGGAACCTTCGACACAGGATGGGACACAGTGAAAAAGTCAATAGAGAAATTTTGGCCTATACTCCTGAAGGACGCTCACTTAAAAGACGTCCTCAGCCCGAGAGCAACCATCACAGCACGTAGAGGTAAAAACCTCCGTGATGTGTTGGTACCGAGCCACTTCTCAAGAAAACAAAACAAAATGACCTGGCTGGGCCGTAATCCTCCCTGTGGCTCTTTTAAGTGCGGAAGATGTGTTGCATGCAAATACATCTTAAGAGACTCGAAAAAAGTCCAAGATAGTGATGGACAACAAACCTTTGAAATTACCCACTTTTTCAATTGCAATACAGCTGGCCTGGTATATCTTCTTACCTGCAGCTGTAAAATGCTATACGTGGGTAAAACCTTTAGACCGTTCAAGGAACGTATAAAGGAACACGTTAGGTCCCCAAAAAACCGCATGGAAACACCAATTTCCAGACACCTTAAAAACGTCCATGATGGTATATCTCATGGTATTAGGTTCTGTGGCCTAGAATGGGTCAAGAGGGACCAGAGACGAGGGGATTTCGATAAACTCCTACGCCAAAAGGAGTGTAGGTGGATCTACAAACTGAAATCCCTGAGCCCTAAAGGCCTGAATGAGGGCTTTTCCTTCTCCCCATACATCTAACTACCACTAGATGAAAAACTCTACAGGGGGTGATCTCACTAAATAACTTAGACACACCCACGGTTCTTGACTGAGTAAATCAGTATAAACGTATATAGTATACAACTATATCGAGTCACTGGTGTGCTACATATGGCACACCAATGACTCCACTGTGTACATGTACATATACAGAAACAATGATGTAAATATGTAAATATGTAAATATGAATATAACTCTCCATAAATATACACCCCCTCCCTGTTTTGACCTGCATACACGATCTATTTATGATTATACCTTGATCCTTTTTTGTAATAACTTTACGGTATTTATACCTGAACCTGGTACTGGTCTAATCCAATGGGGATTATGACCATAGAATTGAGGAGTATATTTTTCTGTTCATTACTTAAATTCGTCTGTCGGGACGGTCTATCTTAAGAGTACACATGATGGATCTGAGACCGACTGGGTCCCTTTCAACCAAATTAACCTTATGGAACATATAAAAACTGGGGGCCACACCATAACTTAATATAACTCAATGTTTGAACATCGGTCCAGACATGGACAAATTGATAACAACTAGGGAGGGTCTAGTAGAATGACCAGGCTCTGTATGAAATCATATATAGCTTTCCCTTATACACTCCTGTCCCTTTAAATGGACGGACCCCCGGCATTTAAGGAAAATATACAGTACATACAAAAGGTTAATAAACCTACAGCACCTATCTGTGGCATATGCACAGCATGCTAATGTATGCTGTTCCATATTTATTTAGTACAGAGATCGGGTTGCTGAATCTAAGTCCCTGCGCAGGCGCACGATCTACTCTGCGCGCGCACAATGTACGACTAGCTAGATCACCATGGTAATGGCCAAACAAACCCGACATCCGGATAATAATTTTTTCTGAACAGACCCGACCGGGCTGTAACCCCGCCCCTAGCCACTCCCCAGGTAACGCTGACTGGAGTTGACGGATGCTGGGCGGATCCTCACCCGGTATATACCCACTTCCCTACAGCTGTACCAGAAGCTCTTGATAAAGGCGTGTGACCACGCCGAAACGCGCGTCGAGCGTTTGCCGGTTATTTTAACGCTGAGGAATGCAAACGGCTACCCTTTGGGGGACTTGGGGGATGCAATATTATATATAGCAATCTTTCTTTTGTATTAGGACATCCAGCCATATGCAGTATTAGACTGCCTGCACGATAGGGCATGCAGCAACAGCACTAAGGGAATAGGGGAGACAGATTGAGTTGTGCCTTGGAGCCAGCTCAGCATCAGATCTACACCCTTTCAGTGCTGGTTGTAGCAGTAGTACTAAATACTGACAGGAGACAGAACGAGATACTCTCTTTAAACAGCAGTATTAGTGCAAGCCCTTTCTGATACTGGATGCCTTTGAAACAGCTACTCTCCCTAGCTAGTTAGACAGCTATTTTTATAAGCGCTAGGCTGCCTTGAAGCAGCAGTGTGTGAGGAATCTACTTTTGAATTAACTACAACTTATCTAGGTGGTTTATGTAACTAAATGGCCTGTATATCTGGGGAATAGTGGGGTGGTTGGCAAGCATCAGCCTGTGTATGGGATTTTATGCCTAACCATTTACTAACTTACTCCTAGATACGCTTGGCTGTACCATCCCTTTACCCTTAAACCTAGACCTATGCATTATATACCACTTTTTGCTGTCCTGAGACACTCCCTCTCACCACTGTGTTAATCCAGTGTAAAGTCTTCTATCTACTATTATATGTATCTCCCGTCTATTGTATACTATTACAAGGAGAACTTTTGATATTAGATGGTATTCACTGACCTAGCCTGTGTGGTTGTGTATATGAATATATACATAGGTACTGCTATTACGGTCTTCAGCGACCAAACAGTTCCCTATGTACTATTTTTGATTGGAACAAACAATAGTATTTATACATAATTCACCTCAGCCTAACGGTGTAATCCTACCTCTCCTAGCCGAAATACCTATTAAGTCTTACAAACTGTGGATATTTAGCTCTAGAGGAATGTAGTGTATGTGACATCTGATTTAAATCTATATCGTACTATATATTGTACCTTATACTCTAATTATAATCCAGATATCACTGCCATTCCCAATACCTGTGGACAATATCCATTTTGCATTTACTCAGCTTTTAATTCACTTGTATTTTCACGAGTGTATCACTATCACTTCACTGTGTGTTTTTTTGTGTGTTATCCGTAAGCGGTCAAATAAAGGTTATACCGTACATTTACTCAATTTTTATAGAGATATCTTTTAGTGAAACAGGGGTCCATTTTTTTCCAACTATAATGGAACGCCCAATTTCACTCTAGTCTTTTTTCGCTTAACATATATGGGGTTCATGCCCTTCTGATATCTCTGTGACCCATAGGGAGTTTTCTCGAGATAGGCTTGTTCCATCTTGAATTTCTCCTTTCTTGTCTTTATGCAGAATAGGTGTATCCAGCGCGGGAAATGCTGGCCACGCCCCTTAACGAGACAGTCCGCCCATTGGCTGATGGACATACACATAGGGTATATAAAGGAATCCTCGAGCAGTATCTCATTTTCCTCTGACGAAGGTGCTTCGAATAGCACCAAAACGCGCGTCAGGTGTTTTTTTTGTCTTTTGTAGACTTCACACTTATTCACAGTATGGCACTGTAATTATTTCACCCCCACCCCCCACCCCCCCCCCCCTCTTTTTTTCGTTTGATGTTCAAATAGATGGATATTTTCTACTACCACTGAGAGAGGCTCAGTCATATTTAGCCAAGCAGGCAATACAATATATTTGCAGCCAGATACAAGGTTGCATTATAGACTGATACAGGTTTAGGCAGTTTTAATCATTGAATATCTATTCTGTCTATCTGTTCACGATATCTATGTTTTTTCACCTCTCTCTACCATATGTATTTTTAGCCCCTTATTTCATCTTTCATTGTATTTAGGTGTGTACACTTTATATATTGTTACTCTAAGGCTAATATATTAGTGCATATATTGACTGGGACTAACTTGTAGACATTAAGTATTTTTACACTTTGGAGGCATACTTTAAAGTGGTAGTTATTGGATATTTATTATAACTTTTCTCCCCCCTTTTTTTCTTGTTGGATCTAATACAGCAGTGACAACGTAGAGCCTGTTATATTAAAGCACAGAATAGCTGTTTCAAGTACTGCGTCTATAGATCAGGATATACTGTCAATATTAGGGGTTTACGACATCCATCTATTTTTTGATTTTATAGGGATATTTAGCTCTTTCACTATATATGGTATTATCTGTTTATGACTACTTGATTTTTTCCAGTCATACACAGTTTGTTTTTTACAGCTGTATGTTCTGTGTTTGTTTTCCTTCTTTTCTTTTATACAATCTGGGGTTAGGCCCCTGGAGATTTCTGGAGTCTCCATTAGGTACTGGATTAGTTTGCCTCTACTAGTGACGCCATTCCTGTTAGGCGTTGCATGGTAGATTTCTACTTCACCTATATATAGTCTTTTCTAATAATTAACCCTAGCAGAGATGGAGGGATTTTGTGACAGAACCTCTATATATGTGATGAGATGTTCCAGGTCCATCTTGAGGGCAGATTCCAATATAGGATGGTATTGTTGATTACTAGGATCAACTAGCATTGTCCACTGTACTTGAGGAGGAAAGCTACAATTTAACAAAGCTGTATCTATTTGAATTGACAGTAAAGTAGGAATGTATTGATGGGTGAGCGACAGTATTGCCACTAGGTGGAGCTATGGACAACACACTTATTATCCATCAGTGCCAATAGCTAGTAGGATTAAGAGATGGATACTAAGAATACTGTGCAATTTATAGTGAAGCAAGATTAGTGTATGAATGAAGTAAAATTAAACTCTTCATTAAGACCCAAGGGGGCTAGTGTTTTAAATTTGTGAATCCATTTGGACTCCCTTTTCAATAATCTCATGTTGAAATCGCTTTTTTTGGCATTGGTAGTTATTCTTTCAATTGCTTGAAATGTAAGATTTGAGGGATTGCCTTGGTGTTGGGAACAGACATGATTAGAAATCGGTGTGCTGATATTAATATTGGTGACCGAATTGACATGTAGTATCAGTCTGTGAAACTGTTGGTAAGTTTTGCCAATATATTGTAAGTTGCAGCTGCATGTAATGACATAAACAATTCTTGTGGTACTGCAGTTGATGAAGTCACAGATGTTACAGACTCACAGACTTAGATGTGTTAATACATTTGCAGGCCTTGCATGAGCCACATTTAAAGACACCCTTAGTGTGGGAAAGCCACCCCGGTGTATTGGTAGGTGGTTCGAGGTGGCTGTGAACCAGTATATCTCTCAAATTTCTGGGCAGACGTGCTGTTATATTAGACAGGTGGTGATATTGTCATTTAGTTCTTTGTCATGTAGCAAAATGGGCCAGTTACTTGAGAATATTTTTTCTCACTGGGTCCCAGTATTGATCAAATGTGCCTATACATCTAATAACGTTCTGAGTTGGTTTGGGTCTTGATGAGCGAAGACAGGTAGATCTGTCCATTGTGATTACCCTGATTGACGGGCTATGCCGTGCTATCTATACACGTTTCTAAACGTATTTATAGGTTCATACCTATCAGTACAAACCCAGCTGAGACTCTGCCTTTATATTTGGCTTTGTCAAAACCCTGATCGCTTACCTTCAGTTACTGTGGTCTACACGTACAGCTTACACACCAACAGAATAATTGTGCTTGAAATAGCCCCTAGTCTCAGATACCAACATATTTTATCTGTTGAGACTGACTCTTCCATACATTAGGGGGCTCTTTTGTTAACAGTCAATAGGCTATTTTGATACTAGTCTCATACTGAGGACATACTTTTGTATTATTATTATTTGTCTCCAAGTTTTCCCACTCCTTTTATGTTGTTTCTATTAAAAGTTAAGTTTTAACATATTTATAGAGGTTGCACCTTTTAGTTTTGTACCCTACTTTTTGATTTATTTTTCTATTTCCCATAATCCGTTGGGATTCCCACTCTAGAGGATATTTTATAATAATCCTATTTTCTTCTGCTTTCCTTTTTCCTTTTGTCAATGTGTATATGTGACAGTGTGCATGTATAGCAACTCTATTTTTTTCCCTTTTTTGTTAGTGGGGCCTCATGTTTGAGTTTCACCTACGGCCTCATAAAGTCTAGAGCCGCCTCTGTTCAGGTGTGTTATGTGACAGGGCAGGTAGGTAGTTACTCAGCAGAGTATTGCTGGTGTAACAAAACCTACACTCAGCAACTCCTTTGCCAGCCACATACTGGGGGAGGTTCTAGGGCTGGGAGGTTTTCAAGGCTGCATTCTAAAGCAACCACTCACTCTGCTGAGCCTTACCATGTTCCAAGCTGTGACACTCTTCCTTGCAGTGCCCCCCTCATTCTAGTGCTTGGTCACAAATGCCCCCTCAAATGACCCTGGAAGTCCAATGGTGAATAGCAGGAAGCGCATGTCCTGTTGTTTCAGATCATAATACCCACTCCTTCACGGAGAGTTTAGAGAAGGGCTACTAAACTAGTTCATGGATTGCAGGATAAAACTTACAAGGAAAGGTTAAAGGATCTTAACATGTATAGCTTGGAGGAAAGACGAGACAGGGGGATATGATAGAAACATTTAAGTACATAAAGGGAATCAACTACCACAACAAGAGGACATAGTCGTAAATTAGAGGGGCAAAGGTTTAAAACTAACATCAGGAAGTATTACTTTACTGAGAGGGTAGTGGATGCATGGCATAGCCTTCCAGCTGAAGTGGTAGAGGTTAACACAGTAAAGGAGTTTAAACATGCATGGGATAGGCATAAGGCTATCCTAACTATAAGATAAGACCAGGGACTAATGAAAGTATTTAGAAAATTGGGCAGACTAGATGGGCTCAATGGTTCTTACCTGCCATCGCATTCTTTGTTTCTACAGGATCTGGTTTAATATTTAGTGCTACCTGGTTTCTGATATCTTTTCTTCACTGTAATTTTTTCGGTGTTTTGAGGGAACCCCATATTGTCAGGTGTCCTGCCTTTTTTATGTAGATAGTAAGTGCTTTCCCTTCTTCCTTTTCTGGCTTACCCTTACTCGTCCATCAGATGCCCGCAGATTTGCTGAACAGCTTGGTCTCCCGGACCTCCACATGGAAATGGCATTAACCTCGCAAGGCCTGGCTCCTCTCTCTCACGTTTACGGGAGCATCTTCAATCAAGGAACCATGGGCCCTCCAGAAGACAGACTGTGGCTTCTCCCATTCAACACTGAATGGACTGGCTCTCAATCTTTTCCCTTTGAACAACCCATACCACTTTTACCTATCGTGTCATCTTTCTACCAGGACTAGTGGACCTTACCTTACATTATCGGCAGAGAATTTCTCTCACCTTGGAATTCTACACAGACCAGCTACATAAATCCTGCAGACTGTTGGATAATACAAGGCACTTTTCTCCATCACCTACCTCTGCTCTAACTTAAAACTCTCCCTACTTGCTCTTCTCACTTTCTCCTCCATATGCTCCTTTCCTAACCTACAAATACACCAAGCCTTTTTCTCTCTCTCTCTCTTTTGTTGGGTCGCAACTAATGCTGATTTGTGTGCAGAGGGGGGTCTATGTTTGTCATGCCTTACCTGCACTAGAGTGGTTGGGATGTAATGTTGCACTCTGCCCCGTCTCCATGGCCTCAATCAGCATCAGTGACTCCCCTCCACGGATCATGTTTGGGGGCAGAGAGGGCTCCGGTGGGGTTATACTCCATCCAGGGTGGGTTGGTGCAGTGGACATGTGTCCGGCGTGTTCGCGTGCGTGGTCTCTGCCTTGGCCATGTTGAACCTTGAACTCCACATAATTTGAATATGTTCTAGTGGGTGTAAACAACAACAATTTATTTTTTATATATTTGTGACCATCATCGACTCCGAAAAGTGATCCTTTTGTGATGCCCAGAGCCCCTTGAAGTGTGATCCCCTTCCTCTCAGAGAGTAGTGATCTCATCAGCCTCCCCCACCCCTTTCCTCTTATATGAGCTGATTCTTTGGTTTACCACAACCTTGGGACCACCGTTTATTTATTTTGTCAGAGGTGTTCTTGCGGTCAACTCTTTGTGTTATTGTATGATAGACCTCTTGATCCCCGCAATCAGGCACTCCTGGCAGTACATGTTCTATACCTTATATCTGTTTCTACCCTAATTAACCCGACTCCCTTCTCCAGCGCATGGCACCTCCCTCCCCCCTTTCCCCACACTTGTGTCTTTAATCTCCTGTGTATGCCTGCATGCAGCTTGGGGCATCCTTCTGTTATGGCATGGGGGGGCACTTGCGCCTCCCCCACTTCTAACATTGGCTGGGAGGTGCCTGGGGCGTGCACACCTCTTTCCGGCTCCAAAATGTAATATTGAATCCACTTATGGTTTTATATAAAGTTTATCCTTACACTTTGTAGGCACATGTCTGCGCCTTTGTCCACCATGCATCCCATGACACTTTATCTCTATGGATATTACTTTTTAGATTTTTTTAAATTAAATAAAGGATTCTGGTTTTACAATAATTTATTGTACCATTACCTCCTTATTTCAATTATCAATTATCTATTTATACTTCCTGGCATTTTAACTATTTTTAACTATTTTATTTACTACTTTCATCACTTCTACTCACAATAACATCCTAGGTGGGGATCATACCACCAATGCTATCATCATAGAGCAGTGGGTCTGCTCTACGCATGTAAGTACAATTTTACTTATTTTATGTTCCTTTTATTATATAACTGAGAGCACTATTTTTGGCTATTTTGTATTTCTTTCCTGAGCACCAACTGCTGTGAAAGACGATCATCATATCCCATAAGTGGGGATTATACCACTATATGCGATATACACTTAGAGCTGGTCATAGCTCTTTCACATGTAAGTGCAATATCTTTATTATTAACATGCTGTCTGTTAAGCCCTGACATATTGCACTATTGGTTTGCCTTGTCTTCTCTCTGTCCACATACGGAGACTGAAGACATTGAAACCTTCCACATCCCCCAAGTAAAAAGAACTCAAGAATCACAGCTGCATTGGAGATACCTTCATATGTGACTATCTGCACTGTTGAGACCAGACTTCAATAATATTACTCTCTGTGGCGCAGCCCCTACTTTTATTCTTTTACTCTATCTCTGCCAGGTTTCTGGGCCTCTGGGCGCTCACATGTAGCGATTTCACTTTTCTTTCCCATCCTCCAACTCTACCTACAGCTTTATCAGCTTCAGTGTCCCCATTATTATTATTATTGCCATTTATATAGCGCCAACAGATTCCGTAGCGCTTTACAATATTATGAGAGGGGATTTGACTATAAATAGGGATAACTAGACCGCTCCCATTGTCACCCATTTCTTATATGATGCCTATGTACAGTATTTAACTCTCTCTTGAAATGAGAAGTACTAACAGACGACATGACCCAAACCAACATCACTCTAATCCCCAAACCCAGAAAGGACCATAGTAACTTCCGCTCTATCTCCCTCCTCAACGTCAACTTGAAACTGCTGTCGAAAATGACGATCAGACTGAACCCCTTTCTGGCAAGTCTAATCCACTCAGATCAAGTAGGTTTCATACCTAACTGACAGGCCCTTGACAATACAAGATGTAACATTGAATTAGTGGTGAGATTGCCAATGGCTGTGGTCTCTCAACCTCGAGAATGCATTTGATCGCCTTCTGTAATCCTTTCCTATAAAGGAACACTTTGGATTCCCGACTGAATTCAGACGCTTCCTCCAGGCAACATATCATAAGCCCCAGAGGATCATTGTTGATTCCTCATATTACCCCACTTTTTTCCCTATATGTAATAATACTGCCAGAAAAGCCTCCTCTCCCCTCTATTATTCACCCTTTCCTTGAAAGCACTGTGATCCACTTGAAAGCAAGATTGCTGGTTTGACTCATTGCACATATTGTAGCCTGTATGCAGGGGTGAACTGACAACTCACAGGGCCCTCGGGCAATAGGAGATCAAGAGCCCCCCGACTTGGTGCAAAGCTTTTTTTTGGCTACTACTCCTTCCCCTTCTTTGTGAGGCTCTCATACAGATATTATGTGCGTCCTGCCCAGTCATGACTTCCACCAGCAGGGCCCCCAAACAGGACCAAGCTCTACTTTTTTTTTTTTTTTTAATTCTTTATTTTTTGTTGTGCAGGGTGGTACATAGCATTGGCAAACGCCACAACAGCGTGTTAAAAACATTCCTTCACATGAACTTGGCTGTGGCTAGTGTGTATGCACAATTTTATGGTATTATAAACAAGCTTAATTACAGGCTTAACCTAGGCGAAGTGTGGCTGCGTGACATAGTAGTGTGTGTGTATAGTAGTGTTGTGTCGCTATATTCTACAGCAGTGGGGTAGATGTTGGAACATGCTAGTCTGCTAATAAAACAAGACATACAATTCAGAGCAGCGGTTTTGCAGATATGTAGCTTGGCATTGAATTAAAACAAGTGAGTGAGGAAGTCAGTTATCTAAGCTGGTACAGTACATCTATACTGGAGGCCTCTATGGCTACAACCCTTTGATCATACTGGCAATTCGTGGGTTACCATAATACATCCCTCGGTTGCCTCTTTGAAGTGTAGACTGGCCTTGTGTCAAGTGGTGCGGCCCTATGGCCTATGTATATCATTACATGCAGACAGGCATAGGAGATGTATTTGTCAAGTGGTAAAATACCTTCCTCACGTGCCCACAGATGTGAGTCTAATGTTATACTTGAGCTGAATGTACATGCTATGGACAAACATTAATCTAAACGGCAATCTATTTCTACGTGTTACATTTCAAGGCCTACTCCGGTGGTCTGAAAGAAAAGAAGAGTGAAAAACTGGGAAGAACATAACGGGGTTAACGGAGGTTCCTGGGAGTTCATATGGGGCGTATGGGGCTGGGAAAGTTCCCCCTGGAGTGGGAAGTCCAATCGTGGAAAGGATCCTTCGTACCACTAGGAGAATCAAGGTTGGCACATTGATGGTATCGTTGGAGCGGTTCTTCTCGGCCAAGCTCTACTTTTAATGGGTTAATCTAACCAAAAACAATGTTTTAGTAAAACACTGTTTCTGAATGGAATAACCTTTACTGGAATGCCTTCCTCCCCAATTAAAATTAAGCTAAATTACAAGCTTCCACTATATTTGCTGGTGGCATCATGAGCGGCGTCCCTCACATGTTCAACCATACAAGCCTCCAAACACTTGACCAGAGGATACCAGTAAGGTTGCGTGTGTGGCATGCTGCTTGCGCTGTGGTGTTCCTATATGTCAACGTGTTGTGTTAGAATTATTTGTCTTGTTTTACGTTGGTTAAAAAACAAACAAGCAAAAAAGGCGCTAAAAGTATAAAATATTAGTGCAGATATTGAAGTAATAAAGGTAGAGCAGCACCTAAAAGTGTACAAGCTCACAAAACACCATACAAAGAATACAAATAAAAAGGTGCGCTGTACCTTTAAAGATTTAAAGTGCAAATTAGTGCATCAAAATAGTGCAAAAAGGAGTATGTATTCAATATAATCACACTCAAAGTAACATATGTGCAAAATTGCAAGTGGATAGTGATAAATGTAAAAAATTAACTTACAACAGGAAAATATGTCTCCTTTGAAGCTCCAATCAAGTTAAAACATACCGTATATACTCGAGTATAAGCCAAGACGAATATAAGCAGAGGCCCCTAATTTTACCTCGAGTATAAGACTAGGGTGGGAAATGCAGCAGCTACTGGTAAATTTCTAAATAAAATTAGATCTTAAAAAAATTATATTAAAGGACCACTCTAGGCACCCAGACCACTTCAGCTTAATGAGGTGGTCTGGGTGCAAGGTCCCTCTAGGATTCACCTTTTTTTTTTATAAACATAGCAGTTTCAGAGAACCTCTAGTGGCTGTCTCATTGACAGCCGCTAGAGGCGCTTGCGTGCTTCTCACTGTGAAAATCACAATGAGAGCACGCAAGCGTCCATAGGAAAGAATTGTAAATGCTTTCCTATGCGACCGGCTGAATGCGAGTTTAACCCCTTCCTCCCCCCAGAGCCCGGTGGGAGTGGGTCCCTGAGGGTGGGGGCACCCTCAGGGCACTCTAGTGCCAGGAAAACGAGTATGTTTTCCTGGCACTAGAGTGGTCCTTTAATTGAATATTTATTTACAGTGTGTGTATATAATGAATGCAGTGTGTGTATGAGTGCTCTGTGTGTATGAATGCAGTGTGTGTGTATGAGTGCAGTGTGTGTGTATGAGTGCAGTGTGTGTATGAGTGCAGTGTGTGTGTATGAGTGCAGTGTGTATGAGTGCAGTGTGTATGAATGCAGTGTGTGTGTGTGAGCTGACAGAGGTGCTGAACGGACCGGAGCGGAGGAGAAGGGAGCTGACAGGAGAGGTAAGCGCTCTCTGCCAGCCCCCTGTCTGTATTATGGCAATGTAAATTGCCATAATACAGACATTGACTCGTGTATAAGCCGAGTTGGGGTTTTTCAGCACAAAAAATGTGCTGAAAAACTCGGCTTATACTCGAGTATATACGGTATATAAGAAAAAATACAAAAAGGAGAGACATAGTATAATATTGTTGAGAAATAGGTATTCAAAATACACAAAAATAGGAATATTACTCACAAAGGAAGAGCAGTAAAAGTCTGCTCTAACTTGTCCAGCTTATTGGTCCACAAACCAGGACTTGAATGGTGGTGCAAAATAGCAGGATGCCAGCTCAATCAGAAATAAAAAACTTTATTGCTTCATTAAAATCCAAGATCACCGTTCCCATTTCGAAGTAAGTAAACCATACATCAGTGTTATATGAGCGATATCTACCAGTCCCATACGAAATTCGACACTGCAGGTTACACTTCCTGGAACTCGGAGTTCCGTCCAATCACGTGATGACGTAATTTAAGTGATGACGGGTTTCGCCCAATCGGCTTCCTCAGATCACGTCCTGACGTAGCTGGTCCTGCCTTTTAAAGCCCATGCTGTGGGCGTGGAGTCCATTAGTTGGTTGAATGGATTCCCATAGTCTCGTTCATAAAAACGGGGTAGATCCACTAAATGTCTCAATTGGGAAGTCCCATAATGCATGTAAAAATGGATGAAAATAGCACAAAAATAGCAAAAAATAGCAAAAATAACAGCAAAAAAATATAGAAATAAATAAATAGATCTATTTCATGAATGTCCGTATAGATATTCACAACAATAATAAAGTGACATAGGTATATTGCATCTATTAGAACACACTTAATCCAAGAAAATACTAGACAAAAATCATATGGGTACACCTACTAGCAAATGGAGGAAAAAGAAGGTAATTAATATCAAGATAAATAAATTTAAAATTCATAAAATAAAGTTATACAGATCAAATTCAATATTAAGACCTTTAGGTTCAAGGGTATCTAATGTATGGACCCATTTCATTTCTTCTTTCCCTAAGTGTTGAATAAAATTGCCTCCTCGCCATGATTTTTTAACAATTTGAATTCCTAAAAATGTGAGGCCACTAGGGTCTTTATTGTGATACCTTTTAAAATGGGCAGATACGCTATGGTGATCTAGACCTTTCCGAATATTATTAACGTGTTCGTAAATTCTCTTGTGTAAAGGGTGGATGGTCCTCCCCACGTATTGTAATTCACATGGGCATATTAAAAGGTATATTATATTTTTAGTAAAACAAGTGATACAATCTTTAATAATGTATTCCTCTGTTGTATATTTCGTCTTAAATTTACTGATCCCTTTTACAGTATTATTTTTACTACACTTACACCCTACACATTTTCCACATGAATAAAACCCTTTTTTATTTACTCTTAAAAACGTTTCGGGCACCTCTTTTCTTGGGTGGTTTAATGTCAAAATCTGATTTAAACTAGGTGCACCTCTAAAAGTGATAAAAGGTTTATCTGGGATGATTACCGATAATTCTCTATCTTTTTTTAAACGGTGCCAGTGTCTGTTAATAATAGATTTAACCTTTTTAAAATCCTGATTAAAATCTAAAACTAAAGGTACTTTATCAAATTTATCTTGTCCTCTATTATAATTATATTATAATTAATTTATTTGTATTGTTTTACGTTGGTACTATATAATATTGTGTGTGTGTGTGTGTGTGTGTAAGGAGGTTGTATGCAGTATTGCAATGGTGGGGCTGCTGCTTGTAGGCTGTTTGTGGTATTGCATGTGTAAGGATTCTGCTTGTGGGATTGTGTGTATACAGTGAGGCTCCTTGTGGACTTGCTTGTGTGAATGGGGCTGTTTGCAGTGTAGTATGTGAGTGGAGAGGGCTGGTTGTGTTGTAGTGTGTTCGTATGGGTTTTTGCGTGTGTGGGGATATAGGCTGTAGTAGGTGTCTGGGGGATACTGGGGCTGTAGTGTGTGTTTGTATGTATGGATAATAGTGGCTCTACTGTGTAGAGGATATAGAGGCTGCAGTATGTGTGTGTAAGTAGGATAGTGGCTGCAGTGTGTGCGTGGGGGGATATGGCACGTAGTGGGCGCGGGGGGGTAGGGCTGTTGTGTGTGCAGGGGGATAGGGACTGCACTGGGTGAATTGGGTACAGGGGCTCTGCTTAGTACGGTTCAGGGAGAAATGGAGGCTGTGAAGGGTGAAGGGAGTGGGTCTGTGCAGTATGTAGTAAGTGAGGGGGTCTGTGCAGGGTGTAGGGAGGGAGGGGGGCTGTGCAGGGTATAATGGAGGGAGGGAGGGTTATACAGGGTACATGGAGAGGGGGGCTGTGCAGGGTATAATGAATGGAGGGGGCTGTGCAGGATATAATGGAAAGAGGGGGGTTATACAGGGTACATGGAGAGGGGGGCTGTGCAGGGTATAATGGAGGGAGGGGGCTTTGCAGGGTACATGGAGGGGGCTGTGCAGGGTATAATGGAGGGAGGGGGACTGTGCAGGGTACATGGAGGGAGGGGGACTGTGCAGGGTACATGGAGGAAGGAGGACTGTGCAGGGTACATGAAGAAAGGGGGGCTGTGCAGGGTATAATGGAGGGAGGGGGCTGTGCAAGATACAGGGAGGGATGTATTAAATATTACTAAAGCACATACCTGATCTCTGCTAGGCTGCTCCTAATCTTCAGCGAGCACTTCGCAGGACAGAAGAGCGAGCAAAGGAAGTGACTTCACTTCCTATCCTCCAGCCCCACCTCTTCCCTTCTCATGCAGAGCAAAGCACAGAGGAGACCTGGCAGAGCAGGCTGGCTGTCAGGTCTAACTCAGACCTGATGGAGAAGTCACTTTACTTGAAATATGGGAGGGAGGAATTATTGCTTTCTGGCTGGGAAGATCAAAGATAGATCTCCCCAGCCAGAGCATGGCTGTTCAGCCGGGCAGCCGACTGCATGTTCAGCTGTGCCCCTGACTGACTCGGGCGCTTGGTCCACGACCGATCTGCCCGAGTGGTAAGTCCGCCCCTGCCTGTATGCATGACTGGATGTACCCGTCCAGGGTCCATACCTCTGTGACAGGTGTGCGAGTGGTTTCTCTGGAAGCTCAGACTGGAGCAGGGGTGTATTTGCCGCGAGGCAAACAAGGCATTTTTCAGGGGGCGGCAAAAAAAGCCGCCCCCAAATGCCTTGTTAGCCTTGCGGCTAACAAGGCATGCTGGGCGGCCGGCGGGCTGCTGGGAAGTGCGGGTAGGTGGGCGGCCGGCGAGGGAGCACTTCCTCTGAGCGGTCTGCTCAGCTCCCTCGCGCGCCGCAGAGTGAGGCTGGGAGCCGGAATATGACGTCATATTCCGGCTCCGCCTCCCAGCATCACTCTGCGGCGCGCGAGGGAGCTGAGCAGACCGCTCAGAGGAAGTGCTCCCTCGCCGGCCGCCCACCTACCCGCACTTCCCAGCAGCCACTGGACCACCAGGGAGACAGATATCCCCCCCCCCCCCAGCTTTCCCAAAGGTAAGGAGGCTGGGGGGGTTAAATAAAAAAAAAAATGTATTAAATATGTGAGTGATTGAGTGTGTTTGTATGTCTGTGTATGTCTGTTAGTGTGTGTGTGTATGTCTGTTAGTGTGTGTGTGTGTGTGTATGTCTGTAAGTGTATGTCTGTAAGTGTGTGTATGTCTGTTAGTGGGTCTGTGTGTGTGTCTGTTAGTTTGTGTGTGTGTTTGTGTGTGTGTATGTCTGTTAGTGTGTGTATGTCTGTTAGTGTGTCTGTGTGTGTGTCTGTTAGTGTGTGTGTGTATGTCTGTATGTGTGTGTGTGTGTGTGTGTGTGTATGTCTGTATGTGTGTGGGTCTGTGTGTGTGTGTGTGTGTGTATGTCAGTGTGTGTGTCTGTAAGTGTGTGTCTGTTAGACTGTGTGTGTGTCTGTTAGACTGTGTGTGTGTCTGCTAGTGAGTGTGTTTCTGTTACCTAGTGTATGCGTATTTGTCAGTGAATGTGTGTGTGTGTGTGTGTGTATTTAGAAGGCGGGACGGGGGAAGGGTTCGGTGGGGGTGGCGCGGGTGGGGGGGGAGGGTTGGGTGAGGGTGGCGTGGGTGGGAGGGGGGCGCCTGAGTTTTGTCCTGCCTAGGGCAGCACAAAACCAGGATACACCACTGGACTGGAGATCTCAAGAAGCAAATTGCAACATTGAGGGAGATCGACAATCTTGAGAGGAGTCTGCTGCTCACTGCGCAGAGTTTAGTGGGGACAGGTAGTGGAGAGGGAGGAGATAAAGAAGATGGGGAACAGGTACTTAGCTGGGTGACAGTGGGGCGAAGGGAAGGGACAGGGCTAGCTAGTCCTGATTTTGTGCAACCTAGCCGATTTGCCCGTTTGAGTGAAGATGTTGGGAGCATCAGCTCAGGAGTAGCTGTATTAGAGGAAGCTGTTCTTTCTAACAGCCGAGGGAATATCTAATATGTGTGTGGATGAAAAAGGAAGGCTAGGCAGGTTGTGGTGGTAGGGGACTCTATCATTAGGAGGGTAGATAGGGCAACCTGCCGTTCTGATCGGCTCAACCGGACAGTTTGCTCTTTCCCAGGTGCTCAGGTCCGGCATGTTGCTGACAGAGTGGATGGATTGTTGGGAGAGGCTAGGGAATACCCAGCGGGCATGGTCCATGCTGGTACCAATGACAAAGTAAGAGGAAGATGGAAGGTCCTAAAGAATGATTTCAGGGAATTAGGTAGCAAACTTAAGAAAATGACCTCCAAGGTGGTATTCTCTGAGATATTACCTGTGCCCCGCCCTACAGTGGAAAGGCAGCGGGAGATTAGAGACGTCAATGCGTGGCTGAAGTCTTGGTGCAGGAAGGAGGGTTTGGGGTTTTTAGAGCACTGGGCTGACTTTGCGTTTGGGTACAACCAGTGATGGGTTGCACCTAAACGGGAGAGGGTCTGCAGTGCTGGGGGATAGGATGGCTAGAAGGTTGGAGGAGATTTTAAACTAGTAGTAGGGGCTAAGGGTCATAGCAATCTACAAAATGGAGATAGGACAGAAAGGAGATGAGCTTTAGCTTAGTATAAGGGGGATGGAGACAGGGGGAGGGGCAAGCTCAGAACAGACAAGGTATGTAATGTTGATAATGTACAAAAAGTACAAGTGACTCATAATAATATGAAATGTATGCTTACTAATGCAAGGAGCCTAAATATCAAAATGGGGTAACTAGAGGCAATAGCATACACTAAACAATATCACATAATAGGCATAACTGAAACATGGTGGGATGAGACACATGACTGGGCAGTTAACTTAAATGGGTACATGTTATTTAGGAAGGATAGGAAAAACAAGAAGGGTGGTGGGGTATGTTTGTATGTCAACCATGAGTTAAAGCCAAATTAAGCAAGTGGAATGTGATGAGGAAAATGTGGAAGCTTTATGGGTAAATATCTGCTTGGGGTAAAAGAAGGGAAGTCAACTATTGGTTGGGATATGTTATAAACCACCTAATGTTAATATTGAAGAGAAACAACAGCTGTTTGAGCAAATTGAGAAAGCTGCAAATCTGGGTAACAAGTTAATTTATTGGAGATTTTAATTACCCAGACATAAATTGGGACAGAGGGACTAGCAAAGGGAATTAGGTTTTTGAACTTGTTAAATGACACCTTCATGTTACACCTTGTACAAGCACCAACTTAAAAGGATGCTTGTCTGGTCCTGGTTCTAACAAACAAAATCTTTTGACCAACTATCAAGTAGGTGAGCACTTGGGAAATAGTGATCACAATATAGTGTCCTATAAACTCAAAAAAACAAAAGCATATAGGGTATACTAAAACATATAATTTTTAAAAGGCTAGTTTATATAAGTTAAGGGCAGCTTTACAATATATTGACTGGCATAAACTCTTTAGTGAAAAGAACACTGAGGATAAATGAAACATCTTCTAACAAATATTAGAAAGGTACATTTCTCAGTATATACCTGTGACGAGACCAATCTCGCCACATTGCATTGGAGGAGCCTGGTTGCCCGCCTGTTGCCTCTGGACTATGGCCCTGGGAGATTGGGCCCTTTAAAAACAGTATTCGACCATACCAGAGTGTATGTCATTTATTCTGGCCCTTTAAATACTGTGGGGAAGGATTGGTACTTTTTATATGGCACTTTGGATGCAGCCGAAGTGCCGAAGTTGTCGATGTGGCCGCCATTCGACAAAGGAACACGTGGCGGCGGCCATTTTAATTTAGTCGAACGCGGTCAGCTAAAGAATGCTAAAGAATCTATGGAACTAAAATCGGCTACGCAAATACACGAACACCGCTGATCCTTACCGTCGCCTCCACTTCGACACTTCGGTTAAAGTCGAAGTACGTTCGACAATTCGAACACCATGTTACAATGTGCTATTTGCATGAACGGACCCGTTCGTGCATTCGAAGGGGACTTAGCTGTTTTTCTGCAGGAAATTGACCGACCGCACAGCCCAAATCTATGGAACTGTTTTGGGCAGGAAAATGTGCTTGCGGTTGGTCATAAAGGACTTCCGTCTATCTTTTTATCCACTGGAGGGATTGGTATGATTTTTGAGAGTGTTTATGTTTAACGTTTCAAAGTTACAGGGTATGTGTATAAACTGTATTTTTACTGTCGGTGATAATTATGTTAACCCCTTGTGCAACATAATTATATCACAGGCAGAGGGGAGGATTTTGTGTGTAATTGCTGGGAGTGCTGTCGGTAATGTACGTGTATGATTGGTTGTTTTGTAACACCCTGTGGGTGGTCCTATCTAAGGGAAACCGTCATAAAAGAAGGTTCTTTTGGTGCCAATAAACAGACCACTGCTTGACCCTCAATACGGAGCTTTGTCTCGTTCTTGGGGGGATTTACTGTATGCTGATAGAGACTGATTGCCAGGAGTGTAAGCCGCTTGGATGCTTTTCCTGTTCGCCTGCTAGCAGCTATTTGTGAGGTTCCAGTTCGGGAGTTTGGAGTGCTATTTTGTATCCAGTTGGGGAGTTTGGTGTTCTGCAGTAGCTGTGCCTGTGTCTCTGGAAGGGGAAGATCTACTAAACGGCTTTTAACAGCCTTTTATGCCTGGGGGTGCCGTTACAGTACAATTGGTTAATAAATATAAAAGAAACGAATTGAAACCAATGTGGCTTAGTAGAGTAGTAAAACAAGAGATTACAAATAAGAAAAGGGCATTTAAAGCATTTAAATCTTACAAATCAGAGGCATCCTATAAAAGATGTAAGGAAGCCAATAATGTGTGCAAAACGGCAATTAGATTTGCTAAACTTCAAAATCAAAAAATGAAAGCATTTTTTAAGTACATAAATTCTAAAAAAAACTAAAAATGAAAGTGTAGGTATACTTAAAACTGGGATGGGGGTGTGAGTTAATGAAGACCAGGAAAAGGCATACATTTTAAACAACTATTTATCCTCCTTATATATTAAGGAAGAATGCATGGCAATAGATATGTGAATAATTGCTGCTAAAAACTTGCAGAAAAATGGTAATTGGTTAACTCAAGACAAGGTGCTGCAGCAACTAAAGAAAGTTAATATAAACAAAGCTACAGGGCCTGACAGTATTCATCCACGAGTACTTAAGGAACTAAGTGTAGAAAAAAGTGAATCTCTGTATTTAATCTTTCAAGATTCTTTTCTTTCAGGAAGTGTTCCGGAGGAAGGCAAATGTGGTTCCTACATTCAAAAAGGGTTCAAAATCCTTGCCTGGAAATTGTAGACCCGTGAGCTTAACGTCTGTGGCTGGAAAAGTATTTTAAAGGTTATTAAGGGATAATATTCAGGAAATCCTTGAGAAGAACATGGTTATCAGCAAAAATCAGCATGGTTTTATGAAGCAAAGGTCATGTTAAACCAACTTGATTGCATTCTACGAAGAAGTAAGTAGAAGTATAGATCAGGGTGTTGCAGTGGATGTGATCTATTTCGATTTTGTCAAGGCATTTGATACAGTTCCACACAATAGATTAGTGTTCAAACTCAAAGAAATCAGTCTAGATAAAAAATATTGTTCTTGGGTAGAACATAAAAAATAGCTGAACAAATGACTTCAAAATAGAGTACAAAGAGTTGTCATTAATGGTAAATTTTCAAGCTGGACAAAGGTGGCAAGCAACGTATACCCTTAATGGAAGCGAATTAGGAATAACAACACACGAAAAGGACTTGGGAATTGTTATAGACAACAAACTATGCAACAATGCGCAATGTCAATCAGCAGTGGCTAAGGCCAGTAAGGTATTGTCATGCATGAAAAAGGGCATTCATTCTCTGGGTGAGAATATCATTTTGCCTCTTTATAAATCACTGGTTAGACCACATCTTGAATATTCTGTGCAATTTTGGGCACCTGTTCTAAGGAAGGATATTATGGCACTAGAGAAAGTGCAGAAGCGGGCTACAAACTTAATAAAAGGAATGGAACATATCAGCTATAAAGAAAGGTTAACAAATTTAAACCTCTTTAGTTTAAAAAAAAGTTGCCTCTGAGGGGATATGATAACATTTTAAAAATATATCCAGGGCCGGGCGGAGCCTGAACGCCGAAGTGATCAGTCGCAAGAGAGAGCAGCTCCGTACCCTAAACGAGCATAAAATGACATTAAATAAACCCCCTTCCACCCTGACCAACGTAAACTACCCCGAGACCATATGGGGAAAGAGGGGAAGAAAACAACTCCACACAAGCCCACCTCGGGGCTCATGATAGGGGAGATGTGGAGGAAAACACGTGGCGGCAGCGAATCTAACAAGCATGGCGGGTGCTCGGACCTCTCCGAGGAACTTTCTGATGACATGGGGGAAGACTATATGCCGACACCCAATCACAAACCGGGGCGGAAGCAGCCTGGAGCTGGCACGGACTCGGAGCCTGTAACCACAGCGGTCCTTAAAATGCCACTTGCGGACCTGCAGAGGCACATCCACGAGGATGTCCCAGCACTCTGCACGGACATACGACGCCTGACAGGCCGCATCACCACTCTAGAAGGAACCACACAAGCCCAGGCCCAGACTACAACAATCCATACTAGAGCTACAACGGCAGAACCAGCAATATGAACGCCGCCTCGCGGCACAAGAAGACTCCAGACGGCAAAACAATATTAAGATCAGGGGAGTCCCTGAGGAAATCCCAGATACAGATTTGCCGAAAGTCATGGGGAGCCTATTGCCAGCAATCCTGACATGCAGGCAAGCCGAAATACCGTCCCCAGAGGGGGTTTTCAGGGTCCCCAAACCAGCCAATGCTCCAACAGCAGCCACGAGGGATGTAATCCTCACCCTCCGCAACGGAAAAGAAAAAGCGGCGATCTTCTCTGCCCTACGGGGAAGAACCCCCCTTCGCTTTGAAGACATGGACCTGAAGTTCTATACAGACCTGTCTGGAGGCACCCTAGCCTGGCGTAGGTCACTTAAGCCGTTCACCACAGTGCTCCGGCTCCAAAAATTGAATACCGCTGGCATTCCTCCAGGGCGCTGACAGTAGCACAAGGGACGACCACGCACATAATCCAAGACATACAGGAAGCCCAGGCCCTACTGCGGACTCTGGGACTGCATCATGAACCTCTCACCCAGGGCGGGCCGGCTAATAACACCCTGGACACCGGACAAGACCGCAACATTTATCCCCCGGGGCTCCACGCCAGTCTCCTATGCGGCAGTCACCTCATAAGGGCAAGACTTCACGCACCCCAAGGTGAATCTGATATAACACTGGGCACTGGGAGGATATCTATACATATTAGCCACAACTGCCCACAATACCACATTTTTGCCCGACCAACTACCAAGACAGCTTCAACAGTCCTACAGACTGCCAAAGGTAACCCCGACATATAGAAAGCTGCAAGTCTGTGTTCACAGAGGCTTTTAGATCCTAATACCTCTAGCAGGAGCTGGATGACCGGGACACTTGTCACCACAGATGAGATAAGCACCCCACACTTCCTACTGTTTTTATTTGTGACTGTTTCTGACCTGTTACCTCCGCAGGACTTTAGGTTACTTTTACATCACCGTGCTTCGTGCTGGCCACGGTGACATCTATGATATAGCAACCCATGTTCACAGGCCTAACGCAATAACAATGATCCCACTGTGTTTTTGCTTATAGACTAACACCCACATAATGTTTGGCGGTGCACAAACTTACAAACGTCAGGGCTAGTTTATGAAGTGAAATACTGTCTCAATTGCAGTATATTCTTCTTATTATTATAATATTCTTATTATTTAACCCTTAGAAATAGCTGTTCCAGATAAACTTGTAAAATACAAAGTTAACAACTGATTTTCTGCTCTCCAAGTTAGCGTAATAACTACCGTATATACTCGAGTATAAGCCGACCCGAATATAAGCCGAGGCCCCTAATTTTACCCCAAAAAACTGGGAAAACTTATTGACTCGAGTATAAGACTAGGGTGGGAAATGCAGCAGCTACTGGTAAATTTCTAAATAAAATTAGATCCTAAAAAAATTATATTAATTGAATATTTATTTACAGTGTGTGTATATAATGAATGCAGTGTGTGCGTATGAGTGCAGTGCGTGTATGAATGCAGTGTGTGTGTATGAGTGCAGTGTGTGTGTATGAGTGCAGTGTGAGTGCAGTGTGTGTGTGTATGAGTGCAGTGTGTGCGCGCATGAGTGCAGTGTGTGTGCGTATATATTAATTGAATATTTATTTCCAGTGTGTGTATATAATGAATGCAGTGTGTGTATGTATGAGTGCAGTGTGTGTGTATGAGTGCAGTGTGTGTGTATGAGTGCAGTGTGTGTGTATGAGTGAAGTGTGTGGGTATGAGTGCAGTGTGTGTATGAGTGCAGTGTGTGGGTATGAATGCAGTGTGTGTGTATGAATGCAGTGTGTGTGTATGAATGCAGTGTGTGTGAGTGCAGTGTGTGTGTATATGAATGAAGTGTGAGTGTGTGTGATGCAGTGTGTGTTTGTGTATGTGTTGGTGGGGGTGGGCATTTTGATATATTATTAATTATTTTATTAATTATTATTTTATTTTGTATTTTTTAATATTATTATATTTTTTTATTATTATTATTTATTATTTAACTGAATTATTAATTTTTTTTTTTTTTCGGCCCCCCTCCCTGCTTGATACATAGCAGGGAGGGGGGCTCCTTCCCTGGTGGTCCAGTGGCATTGGCAGTTCAGTGGGGGGAGAGGGGGGCTGGCAGAGCTGTACTTACCTGTCCTGCAGCTCCTGTCAGCTCTCTCCTCCTCCGCGCGGTCTGTGCAGCTCCCTCTGTCAGCTCCCAGTGTAAGTCTCGCGAGAGCCGCGGCTCTCGCGAGACTTACACTGGGAGCTGACCGAGGTGCTGAACGGACGGCGCGGAGGAGGAGAGAGCTGACAGGAGCTGCAGGACAGGTAAGTACAGCTCTGCCAGCCCCCCTCTCCCCCGGTCTGTATTATGGCAATGCAAATTGCCATAATACAGACTCTGACTCGAGTATAAGCCGAGTTGGGTTTTTTCAGCTTATACTCGAGTATATACGGTATATGTTCGCTAGTCAGCGATGATCTACAGTCAGAGATTTCTTATGTGGCTACGCTGATTCCGTATCATACTAAGTACAATGTTTCACTTGTAAAAGCTGACAGTAACTCGCTGGTAGTCAGGCTTCTATGCAGAGGTGTCTTCTAGCCTTCATGGGCCACTCTTGCATGCAAAATTTAGCTTTCCTAATAATGCCTTGCACTTTAGATTGTCCCCAGGGACCCGGACTCCAGAAAGCTGAACCAGCAATATAAAGGCACAAAAGTATAAAAGCGTATTGTGACGAGACCGTAACACGTATATGTTTTGTTTTAGTTTAGGCTCGTTGCCCACCTATGTAACATACCTCTTCAATGCAATAACTTGCAGCCGACCAGCAAGCTAATATAGAGTACCTAGAACCAGCCTGTCTTACTCACTTGAATGTATATATATGCATAAGCTGAGATGTAAATAGACGAACAAACACTACTCAGAACAAGCATAGATGTTTAAAGACATAAGACGGGTGATACCATTGTGACTATACATGTTAGTAATACTAACCCAGCGGGCGACGTGCCGCAAATAGCTTATTTACTTTATTATGTACAAATGGCATGAAAAACTAGGCAAGCGACTCTTATATATTAATGTTTTCTTATTAGTATACAAGCTTGGTGACTTCACCGTGATGCCTCAACCAGTTATGCTTATTTAACTTCAAACATTTTAGCTTATAGCTTGTTTACTGTATTGTTTACTGTATCGTTATCTTATTCATTTAAAAATGTATGCATAGTCAACATGCCACAACTGTTATAATATGAGCCTGCTGATGCCGTTGGGGCGAAACCTGCATACCAAAAATAAAGAATTAAATATATATATATATATATATCCAGGGCCAATACAAACCATTGTGTGGAAATCTATTCACAAACCGGACTTTACATAGAACACGAGGTCATGCGTTTAGACTGGAAGAAAGAAGATTTCATCTAAGGCAAAGAAAAATTTTTTTTACTATAAGAACAATAAAGATGTGGAATTCTCTGCTTGGAGAAGTGGTTTTATCAGAGTCCATGCAGATGTTCAAACAGCAACTAGATGCATACTTGCAAAAACAGAATATTCAAGGATATAATTTTTCAATGTAGCTTCTTGATCCAAAGATTAATCTGACTGCCATTCTGCCATTCTGGGGTCAAGAAGGATTTTTTTTCCTAGTTTGTTGCAAAATTGAAAGTGATTCAAACTGTTTTTTTTTTTGCCTTCTTTTGGATCAACAGCAAAAAACAAATGTGAGGAAGGCTGAACTTGATGGATGGAAGTCTCTTTTCAGCTATGTAACAGTGAGAGGAGAACCCTTTAAAGCAGGGGTGGGGAACCTTCGGCCCTCCAGATGTTCTGGACTACATCTTCCTTAATGCTTTGCTAGCATTATGGCTGTAAGAGCATTATGGGAGATGTAGGCCAAAACATCTGGAGGGCTGAAAGTTCCCCACCCCTGCTTTAAAGTCTCCACATATGCGAATATATTGTTGACACTAACAAACCCTGTTCCATCCCTTTTGGCTCTTTTGAGCGTACAAACTTATTTCAACATTTCTAGGTTCCAGTTAAATCTCTTCAAAACTGGCAAAACTACCACTTGATCTCAACAATACTACTCTGCAAAACCTAAAGTCCCAGTTTCCATTCTATATCTGCCCTACAGCCATCTCATACCTGGATATCTAGTTGACATCTGACAGCTTCACCTTATATGAGGCTAACTATGCTCCCACGTGTGTACAACACATCAAGAACTGAGTCGATGGGGTCCTCTTGGCATCTCATGGCTGGGCCGGGTTGCCTCCATTAGAATGAATCTGCTTCCCAGATTTCTCTACATTTTTCAAGCCTTAGCCATCCCTTTCAAAAAGACGGATTTGCAGACATTTCAATTGGCAATAGATACATTTATTTAGAATAGTGCAAACCACGTGTTCACAGAATGACCCCAAAATACTTCTTACAGTATCACATTCAGTCGACCTTTGGGATAGGCTGAAAGAGAAATGATCTCTTCTCTGGCCTTTCACTCTTAACCTCTATTCTCCAAAGTAAGCTCTTCCCCCTGGGCCTCAATCCAAAACACTACATGCACATTGAAGATAGAAACATTACATGGCTAGGCCACTTATACCCTAATGGGAAAATTCAGCAATTTGCAGATCTCCCAGACACAACAGCTCTCACCACCTTTGACTACTTTAAATGTATTCAACTACCCAGCGTATCCTAGACTATTAAACTAGCAGCAACCTCACTGACCGCATTCAAACAAGACTGTTAACAATCCCCTTCCAGACAAGATAAAATCTGAGCTATTTACACTTTCCCAGCCACTCATCACTCATCACTTTCACCTCTCTCTACCATATATCCAAGCCTAGGAAAAAGACCTAGGGCCTGCCGACGACCCCACTGACTGGTCTGACATATGCTCATCTATAACCTCCATCACTATCTGTATTACCCACCTCGAACAGGCATATATAATGCTCTTTTGGTGGCATCTGACACACTGCAATGTCTGTTAATAATTTATGCTGGAAATCTTGTGGTGAAGCAGGCACATTCCATCACTTTTGGTGGTCATGCCCAAAACTCTGGAAAAAGAATTACAGCCCTACTCTCCATAAGCCAACAAAAACCTTTCCCATTACAGCCATGGGCCTATTGCTATAAAAACCAATAGAGGTTTTAACCAGAAATGAAAACAAACTTGCCGCTAGAATTTCTTTAGCCACTTGAAGGGCAATCGTGGAACTCTGGTCTACCCCCAAAAATGAAAAAAAATCACCAAATTATAACTTCAAGCTTTTTCACAAAACATTGGACCCCTGGCTCAATGGAGGCACTTATCTCCCCAGGTAACACATCCTCCAATCACAGATCACACACATTTCCCAGCGCATTTTCTTTACTTAAATTAGAGCCTCATGATGGCCAGTCCATTGCCCATTTCCCTGTCTTCTTTACCTCTTTCTGTAACAGATCACCTGGCACCACGACTGGGTACCTCCATTGATGGATGCTCCTAGCGCTTACCAAGGACTCCAAGCACTCCAGCAGACACCATAACCACCGTAGACTCCTTCAGGTAGCAAAACAGGAACAAGCTCTTAAAAGAGCTTAGGAGTGTTTATAGCAAGGGAATATGCAGAGCATAGCAATCCCTTGTAGCAGATTTCCCCAATAATAGACAGGACTCCAAATTGAGGGTGACGTAGAACTGAAGCTTTTAATGAAACACTCTGCTTATATGCCCATTCTACACACATAGTACCGCCCACAGGGCTTGGAAAACAACCAATAAAATACATACATTATAGTAAAACACTCCCAGCAATTACACACAAATACTCCCTTCTGCCTGTGATATAATTACTGAACACAATGGGTTAAAGTAATTATCACAGGCAGGAAAAATACACTTTTTACACATGTACTGTAACTTTAAAAATATACATTCAATCTTCATAAAAGTTACATATTAATACCCAGCACACTTTAATTACATACATATCTAAAATTCAGCCAATTCCTACCAGGGGTTAAAAAGTTAGCTGTAAGTCCTTTATGACCGACCCCAAGCACACTTTCATGCCCAAAACAGTTCCATAGATTTGGGCTGTGCGGTCGGTCTATTTCACACTGAAAACGAACGAACGAACGGGACTTAGTCTCTGCGGCTGCAAACTCAGTGGAGGAGAAGGTAAGGGTCAGCGGTGTTCATTGAAATGTGAAGCCGATTTCAGTTCCATGGATTTGGCTACACACACCGCTGACCGCGTTCGGCAGGCCACCCAGCGGTTCGGCAATTTACCTACAGCAGACTCCCAGCCTGGGAGGTAATTGCCTGCACGCTTCCACTTCTGTGTGCTCCGCCTGTGTAATACTTGGTTCAGTAAGCCTCATTTACTGAACCAAGTGGGAGAAAGCCAGGAACACAGTATATTAAAGGTTTGGGGACACTGGGGACACCGTCTTAAAGGGGCATTGTCCCAAAAAGTCTCAATATGCCCACATACAGTTCTTAAAGGGCCATACACAGTCCAATAGAAGTCCATACTCTGTGCTTTAAGGGCCAGTAGCAGCACAATAACAATCCATTATGCCCAAATACTGTATTTAAAGGGCCAAACCTCCCAGGGACCATAATCACATGGCAGGAGGCAGGCAAGCAGGCCCCTCATGGCAAACTTTCTTAAATGGGTGAGTTTGCCACACTTTCTTTACCCCCTCTTCCTACCTTCACCCTTGGATTTTGGGCTTGGGCTGCAGGGATAGGGAACCCCGGTGATGGACCAACCCCTTTTGGTGGGTCCACACTTAGTCATCCCACTCCTACTCCCACTCCTCCAGTTAAAACTTCCCCTATCAAAGATGACTCTATCATCCATAGAATCAAGGACAGACACATGGTCCACACTCTTACTGAAGTTAAATCAGCTCGAGAAGCAGAGCATTTTCCCTTGGAGTGCTATTACTTGCATCTACTGCCCCGTTAGTTACTTTACTAAACTTGCTCTTTGTTATCAGTGAAGTCCCAAGCCAGGTTCATGGTTTGTTATAGGAACCTTGGCTAATGGACTCCTATTGACAACCACTATGCTCAAACTAAGCTGCTACTCCTTTATGATGTGTTCCAATACTTGCATACACTCAATCCATGGTATGTAATAATTAATTACTTGTTTTTTCCTTTCTTTTTGTTACTCTTGTTAATTTTGAAAAATCACTAAATAAAGAATTTTGAATAAAACAAAAATGCAGAATAAATGGTTGTGACATAGACCTTAACCTTAATAAACTTAACTCTAAAAATTGGTCTATTTGAGTAGCTGCCATGTATAAATTGACCCACTCATTTGTTCAGCATCACACTGGTTCATAGTGAGACCCTATTCTTGAGATTACCCATTTTGGTTGGTACATGACCGGTTATTATAGCATTTCTATACCGCCATGGCAGCTCCTATACAACAATACCTTATACATAAGGCATTAAATTCACCCACTCATCTGTTCAGGGCCGGATTAACATGGGGGCTGATGGAACTGCAGCTCCAGGCCCAGGCCCAGGCCCATGGAATAGACCCATGTAAAAAATAAATAAATAAATGGAAACTTTTATTTTTTTTAATTTTTTTTACACTCACTACTCTTGGGTTTGCCACCTGACTGGTATTTTACCAGCATGGCCAGTATTTGAGGCTGCCTGGCCATGACGGTATTGCAGTAATGCCGGCAATACAAATGCAAATATTTTTCTCAGAATAAACAGAGATTACTCTGCAATACCAGCACCAGCCAGTAGGGTTCACTGTGTGTGGAGAGAGGCAGGGATAGGAAGTTATAGCATATCCCTCCCTGCCTCTCTCTACTCACTGATCCGCGGAGGAGCAGCTACACAGCACAGAGAGTTCAGACAGCAGCTCCCAGCCTGCAGAGACAGACTACAGATCAGGGAAGTGGGGGGAAAGGCAGACATAGGGACATTGGGAGACACATTGGGACATGGAGACACTAGGGACACAGTGTTTCCATGTCGCCCAGTGTTCCCATGTCTCCCAACCAGTGTTTCAGTGTCCCTATGGCTACCAGTGGCCCCTAGTCTCCCAGTGTCCGTGTCCCCATGTCTCTCAGTGTCCCCATGGCCCCCAGTGTCCCCATGTCTCTCAATGTCCCCATGGCCCCCAGTGTCCCCATGTCTCCCAGTGTCCCCAAATGTCTGTGTCCCCATATCTCCCAGTGTCCCTATGTCTGCCAGCCAGTGCCTCAGTGTCACCATGTCTCCCAGTGTCGCTATGTCTCCCAGCCAGTGTCTCAGTGTCCCCATGTCTCCAAGTGTCCCCAAATTGTTAAGTGTCTCCATGTCTCCCAGTGTCCCCAAGTGTCTGTCTCCAGATCCCTCCCAGCCAGTGTCCCTAGTGTTCCAGTGTCCCCATGTCTCCCAGTGTCCCCTAGTTTTCCAGTGTCTGTGTTCCCATGTCTCAGTGTCCCTAGTGTCTTAGTGTCCCCAAATGTCTCAGTGTCCCCATGTTTCTCAGTTCTGTGTCCCCATGTCTCTGTGTCCCTAGTGTCTGTGTCCCCCTTTCTCCCAGTGTCCCCACCTGTCTCAGTGTCCCCATGTCTCCCAGTGTCTCCATGTCTTCCAGTGTCCCCCATGTCTGTATCCACAAGTGCCCCCATGACTCCAAGTGTCCCCAAGTGTCTCAGTGTCCCCATGTCTCACTGTGTCCCCATGTCTCTCAGTGTCCCCTAGTATCCTAGTGACACGGGAAACACAGACATGGGGACACGGAGAGAAATGAGGACACTGAGACACTGGGAGACTAGGGAACTGGGCGACATGGGGACGCTGACACTGTGATACATAGGGACACTGACACTGTGATACATAGGGACACTGATTGACTTCCTGCTTCACTGGACACTGCTGTTAGTTGGTATGGATTTACTTGAAATATGAAAGCATGAATTAGAGAGAGATTAGCAAAGAGTATGTGTTTTCTTATAGCTGCATCCTTTGAGTTTCCCTCCGACACCATCTCCATCAGATACATGACGCTTGGGAGGTATGACTGTTTTATTGTTTTTGGTTGATAAGATTCTGTAATTAGGCCCCATCATAACTGTCAGCACCAGGCCCACTGGGCTCTTAATCTGGCCCTGCATCTGTTACATAACATACAACTGCACATTTAATCCTCTTTAACGGAGTGACCAGTATCATTTTAACCCCTTAAGGACCAAACTTCTGGAATAAAAGGGAATCATGACATGTCACACATGTCATGTGTCCTTAAGGGGTTAAACAAATTTGCAGAGAAGGAAGAAAAAAATAGAAAGCTATGCAGTTTGAAATCAGCATTAAATGAAAACTATAGTGCCAGGAAAACAAACTCGTTTTTCTGGCACTATAGCTTCCCTCTCTATCAAGCTCCCCCAGGCACAGAAGGGGTTACCCCCTTCTGCCACTTACCTGGGTTCAGTGCTAGGCTCCACCCACGCTTGAGACCTAATACGCAAGCGCGGTAATGTCTGCTCTCACGTTAGGATTTCCCCATAGGAAAGTATTATTCAATGCTTTCCTATGGGAATTCTGGTGACGCTGGAAGTCCTCATGCATCGGTATAAAGATGTACCAGCTTGCCTGTGAACGGCTATATTCACCATACGAACTAAACTACCAAACAACCGAACCACCCTGGTGTGAAGGGTGGCTGTAATTTACCTCCCTGATTGCTTGTTACATTCCCTTGAACGCACAAACACTCTGCTGTATTCCCTGGATGGCCGCCTTTTCGGCAGCCGAACACGTGGCGGCGGCCATCTTAAACCCGCGAACAGTGGTGTTTGGTCGTCGAGTGTCTGTAACTCAAAATGGACAATCGACTAACCAAACACCGCTAAGACCTCCAGGGCTTCAGAAAGTACCGATGGAAACGCACGAACGGCCGGTCGCTTGGTAGGATGAATCCCACGAACTAGGGGATTCATCCGGTTACAAACTTAACTATGGATGGCATAGCCTTTCGGGACTTTTGAGGCACGAACAGAGACCGACCGCAGGGCCAGATCTCAAGGAACTATTTTCGACTACTTTACCCATGCGGTCGGTCAAATCTTTACCTTCTCATAACTCCCGAACCCCTGGTCTGATCTGGGTGATTTTTGGATATGTTCCTCACCCAGATTAGGGCTACCAGGGGTACCATATTTAAAGGTGTATCTCCCATATTTGGGGTACATCCAAGAATTGGGGAAAAGTATGCACTGTATAATTATGTTAACTGTTAATCTAAGGGGAGGAGATGTGTGGGAGGTAACGTCTATGGGATTGGTTACTGTAATAATTATGGTGAGTCCCTCCCTTGCATGGGAGAATCTCATAAAAGCAGGAATGTTGCCATTAAACTTCAGTTCTACTCCTGATACTGTGTGTCGTCCAGTGATTGGGAAAGGTGATGGGATACTATTGGATTTTATTGCTGATTGTGCTGGATACTCTCTTGGATTTATTACTTGTTCCTGCATTCTTTTAATATACCAGTGGAGTTAAGCTGTGTGAAGTCAGCTCTCCGCTACAGATTCAAATACCACCTGTATGCTGATGACACCCAGATGTATCTCTCCTCCCCAGACCTCTCCCCTGATGTCCTGCAACATGTCACCTCTTGCCTTTCTTCTATCTCTGATTGGATGTCCTCCCACTTTCTGAAACTGAATCTTTCCAAAACAGAAACTTTTTGTCTTTCCTCCTCCTAATATTCATCCTCCTCTCTCGCTCTCCCTTCAGATTGGTGGTACCCATATCAGCCCATCCTTACAAGCACGTTGTCTTGGTGTTACTTTTGATTCTGGCCTCACCTTTGAGCCTCACATCTGGTCTGTTGTCACATCATGCCAATTCCGCCCCTTTCTTACACAAGATGCTACTAAAGAGCTTGTCCATGCTCTAGTAATCTCTCGCATGGAATATTGTAACTCTCTCCTAATTGGTCTTTCCAATAGCCGTATTGCCCCGCTACAGTCTGTAATGAATGCTGCCGCCAGACTGATTTTCCTCTCTAATCGGTCCTCTCACACCTCACCCCTCTGTCAGTCCTTACATTGGCTTCCTGTATACTATAGGAGCCAATTCGAAGTGCTAATCCATACCTATAAAGCACTGAATAATCTTAGCCCCTCTTATATCTCCTCACAGATCCATAGGTATGCCCCTTCTCGGTCTCTCCGCTCTGCCCATGACCTTCTTCTGTCCGCTGCTCATACCTGTACGGCCAATTCGCGCTTGCAGGACTTTTCGCGGGCGGCTCCCATCCTATGGAATAGCCTGCCTACCACCATCAGAATCTCCCCTAGTCTTCAATCATTTAAGAAGTGACTTAAAACTAATTTCTTTAGGAAATCCTATGGCCTCCCAGACTAACCTCTACCTCACATACCTGGCTCTTGCTCTCTCCTAAAGGGCAGCACTCTACTCTCTCCTCCAGCTCTGCTCCACTCCCACCTAATTTGACTTCTATTCCCTGTCCTAATGTGTTTTATACCCCACCTCCTATAGACTGTAAGCTCTCTTCAACCCTTTGTTTCTGTAAGTTTTCTTTGTCCTATTTATAGTCAAATCCCCCTGTAATGGATCACCTGGCACCCCGACTGGGTACCTCAGTTGATGGATGCTCCTAGCGCTTCCTGAGGACTCCAAGCACTGCAGCAGACACCACAACCACCAAACCGGAGAAGCATACGAATGCTCTCAAGCATATGAATGATGTAAACAGCTGAACAGGAAAAGCATACAATCCGCTTACACTCCTGGCAATCAGCATACAATCCAAATCCCCCAATAACGAGACGACACTTCGTTTTGAGGTCAAGCAGAACTGACTGTACTGGCACATACAGCCTCTTTTATTCCCAATCCACAAACATAGTACTGCCCACAGGGTTTTTAAATACAACCAATGAATCCGTACAATACACACAGACACTCCCACACAAAATCCTCCCCTCTGCCTGTGATATGATTACTGAACACAATGGGTAATATAATTATCACAGACAGAGAAATACAGTTTTATAAAACATATCACAGGGACCCCAAAACATGCAATAACCCCATAAAAAGTATATCCTCGGAACCGGGGGATCTGGGTGAACCACATATCCAACATTCACCCAGATCCGTTCAGTAGTTTGGAAGATACAGTTTAATGCAGATTCTGCAGAACATATACAGGCTATATGAAAAATAATTACTGTATAATGTGTCCCCTGTTGTATAGTTTAAAACTACTGCATGATGTCTTTGTGCACCAAATACCGGCGAGATGGCACCGTGTAGAAAAGTCACAACAGTGTCTGTGAGTTAAAATGGCCGCCATCCATTGTTCTCACCATGTGCTTCATCCATTGTTCTCACCATGTGCCTCTGATACATGAAATGGTGGCCACCCAGTAACTCCACAGTATGTCCTCAGATGGTTCTTAAAGGGCCAGTAGCAGCATAATACAATACAACATGCCCAAATCAGTTCCTAGAAGGGCAATACATCCCAGGGCCATAGTCGCAGGGCAAGAAGCTGGCAAGCAGTCCTCTCCAGGCACAAGTGGCGGGGCTGGTTCCGCCACACCCCCCTCTAATAATATTGTAAAGCGCTACGGAATCTGTTGGCGCTATATCAATTTGCAATAATAATAATAATACATATATTGTTGCCTGCTGCTGCTTACCTTTTTAGCAGGGAGGGGGGCATTGTGACTTAGTGGTCCAGAGGGACTCATCTACCTTCTCCCTGGTGTTCCAGTGGACCTCTGACTGGGTGTAAAACTCTACTTGAGGACTGTGAGGGAGGATTGGGAGTGATTTGCTCCTAGCAAAGGTGCAGACCTGCAGCTCCCTTGCTGTTGCAATAGATCAGAGAGACAGTGAGATGTTTAGATGCCATCACCGGCCTGAGCAGAGGCAATGCACCCCACAGAGCCAGTGCTCAATTAGGCGCCCACAGGGGAAAATGTACTTTGTAATAAATAAACTGGCAATATTGTGTATATGCAATTCTGCAGTATAGAAAGACCTGGGAATTATGTATACATGAGTCCCATGGTGAAGGGGCTAAAGTCATGGAGCATTACCTCCCCTGCACGGTCATCTTTACTTAATAATATAGAACTAGGGTGATCGGTAGTATAGTTTTATTAACCAGGTCATTAAATTACAGAGCAAGGGCATTGAGATATACAGGCATTATGCTGTGCCAACAGTCAATGCTAAAGCAGAGCCACAAGAGGGATCAGAGTTGCTATGTCTATCACTGAGCACTCCCCACCCACCCATTGTCCTCTCTACTGCCCCTACATATACGCATACAGGAAGTAGGTTTGAGCAAGTGTGCCAAGCAAAATATTATATATTGGTCCTCTTTGTCTTAATATTATCTTGAGTGTTACAGCATAAATATAAAATATCCCTTCCACTGCAAGGAACCATCTGTAAATAAATATTAGTAACATTTGAATTCATATAATGAAAATGTTCATATAATCATCATGTAATGTTATACAAGTAAAAGACGTGATTTTCATGTAATGTTGTGCAGACAATATGAACATTTTTCAGCAAAATAAATGTGAGATCACATATGAATCTATTGACTCAATCATTTGTTGAGTTTGTGTGACACTTTAATTAAGAATTCTTCACGGTATTCTTACAATGTTTTTTTATTGGAACAATTTATATACACTTGTACAAAATGGGTAAACCTACCCTTTGTTTAATCAGTTCAATTTCCTCCAAATCCAATAAGACAGCACAAAATAACTTATGAAACTATACAAAAAATTGTAAAAATTAAACAATTGCAGAAATGACTATGCTACAAAATTGCAAGTTATTAATCTGCATTTAACCTGGTAATATCTTACCGCTCTTTTAGAAGATGACATGTAAAATGAGTTAAACAGTAATAAAGTTCCAAAATGACCAGCAGTGCACTGTAATGTATCCAAATCTAATGACAGGCGCCTTTCCCGTTTAAACAGCACAGAAAAAAAAATATCCTCATTTTGATATGATATTTGGCAACATTTTGTTAGATTCACGCAGTGTAATCTGAATACAATCAAGTTTGTCACTGCTAGGAGCCGACAGCTCACTGCTCATCACCAGGAAGCACATGAAGACTCTATTCAGTGTTTTCCAATGAAAACCACTATTGACTTGACTGCTTAACTTTCAATAGCTGTGCAGTCTATTGCATCTAATTGTCTTCACAGGACCCTTCCTCAAGTACACAGGTTTATTCCAAAAACATCAAATTGAATTGAATTGAAACCTGAATTGAACATTTTCGGCAACTCAACTAGACTCACACCTTGATTATTTTAACCTACACTTTGCAGTTAAATCTTTGCAATTCTGTGTTTAGTGAATACACCACTATAATGTATGGATAAGAATGATAACTGGACAGTTAACATGGATTGCTAACTAAATACTTTTTTTTCTTACTATATTAAGTTTTTGTAGTGAAACATTATTTAAAACTTAATGTGCAACATTTATTGCAAATGTTTTGCCCGATAGAATGTGTTGTGTTTAAAGTGTTCTTAGATGCTAAATAGATCTATTTAGTTGAGATTTCCAGGGGGTAATCAGGAATATCAATATTCATTCTAGTGCTAAGCCCTTCACGGCAGCCACCAACCATACCAGGGTATGATGCTGTCTCATATGCAATTTCATCACCAGGCGTGTAAAATGCTATCAGAAAGCTGGTTTCTTGAGATGAGCATATTGATGCCTCACTGAACGTGAATGCTGAGGTCCCCCAAGCCATCTCTATGAATGTCAGTATTGAGCTGCCTAGTAATAGCATAAAAAGGCTGCCACATGACATGGGGCTGCTCTGTCAGTCAACTCCTATGCTGTGACTGGCAGCTGAGTTCCAGGATGGAGGAGTGAACTGTTAATGAGCTCCTTCTGGCTGCCTCAATAGAGTGGTTTTTCAACAATATCCATTGTACCCACCATTTGTTGACTCTCTGTCTGATAATTCTGGGAGCTAATCACATTCATGACATACCTTAGCTGCCAGCTGAGACAACTGTGACCACTGTGTGGATGAATCCATTCCACTAAACAGTTTATTGTTAGGGTTATTTATGGTCAGCTAAGATTAGAGTTAGATAGGGTCAGTTTGGGTTATGGTTAGTTTGTGTAAGCACTAGATTTGATTAGAAATTACTTTAAAAATTGCCAAAAGTCCGTATGGTGACACAGGTAGCGTCACTTTTACAAATTGCATCTCTAGGAAGCAATCAGAATAACATTTCAAAGTTAAGGCATATCTCTAATTCAATCCTATACATTCCCCAGAAATGTAGCAAACTTTTAAATGTGAGTTAATAATGTACTCATAAGATGCGGAATGCAAATGTGGGGTCTTTGAAAGAATAGGATTCATAAGGCTCTTTTTAAGTTTAGCATTAAATTTCAATAAATATGTAAAAAAAATCAAAATAAAATGTAGTCCCAAATTCTGCACATACTGGTGGTGAAATGGCCAAGTGGAAAGACTCAAAATGTTACATGTGTTAGAGGCTTCAATGAAATTCCAATGCAGTCAATGTGAGCATTTCATAAATATAATTTTTTTAATAAAAAACTCAAAATTTAAGGTCTGGTGACAGCTGCTTTTAGGTTAGGTATACCAAAATTTGCAAAGGTTTAGCTTCAAAACTGTAATTCACCCCTTGCAAAGTTTGACCTATAACTTCCAAACATTAATTGAAAGCCTAGACATGCTGGGCATTTTAAAAACTAGGACTACTAAGTAAATCTATTTTGAGTTATTTTTCTTTAGTTGCAGTAGTTGTGGAAAAAATGATTATAGGCAAAACAATGAAAACATTTCATTGTTTTTCTTATACTTTAATAGTTCATTAATATGTAATGTTGTTTTATGTATACATATTATAGCATATCTGAAGAAAGCTCTATAAGTCTTTAAAAAACCCAAAAACATATATACACATAGCAAGTGACAAAAAAAAATCTGCAGCCACAAATATATGATAGTTTGGAAAGGCTTGAATACATGTATCACCATGAATTTTTGTTTTGGTTGTCCTCAGCATAGATAATATACATAGTTAGCATTGTACCAGTGTAGACCAAAAAGAATTAGGAGGGGCATCAAACTTTGGCTTCCCAGGTGATAGTGGACTACAACTTTCACAAGATTCTCTGTTTGCCATTGGCTGGCAGTGAGTTATGGAAGCTGTTGTCCATAAGTTGGCAGAGAATTGTAGGAGCTGTAGTTCAACAACTGCTGGAAGGCAACACTTTGATACTCTAGGCAGTCTTTTTGATCTGTGGAGTAAGTGGTCTGTTTTGTCAGTTGTCAAGTCATCACTTTGACCCCCATGAGTAATTTCGCATCATCATGTTATTTAACTGCAGAGTGTTTTCTTTTATATTCTGCCACCAACATGTGGGGATTTATGGCATGTCTCGTCAAAATGTTGGGACGGGACAGCACAGCAATGGTGTGTCGAAACGTGGGCCAAAACTGAAAACATTTGGAGACATTTTCTAGATCATCTGTTTGGACTACAATTTTAAATTTAAATTTTACATTGAATGGTTTATACACTATAGTGAATTAGACATGTTTTCAAGCTTGCCTGTTTGCCCTTAATTTTGCGAATCATTATCATTACCATATTTCAAGTGACTGTTAAGTGAATAAACCCCAAATCCTTCAGCTACCTCTGGTACTCTATGTCTGAGTGTACTGATATGCAAGGTGAAATGCTTATATATTTTTTTCCCCATAAATGCTGCTTAATGTTGATCTATTTTGTACCAAGATCACCAGCAATCACAGATGTCTGAACAAGCTATGTCTTGGCTATGCCTGTTCGAGAGCCTTGAACCTAACAAAATGTTAACAGATACACAAAATGTGATTATTTTTTAAAACAAAAATGCTGAGAAAAGGCATTGATTCAAATTGGTTCACAAATCATAGATTTAAGAACAGTTTTGGCATTAAGTGCAAAAACTATACTTTGTTTTCCTACAGCAGTGATGGCTAACCTTAACACCATAAATTGTTTCTGGACTACATTTCCCATGATGTCCAGCTAGCTTTAAAAGCTAACTGAACATCATGAGAAATGTAGTCCAGAAACAATTTATGGTGTCAAGGTTAGCCATCACTGTCCTACAGTGATACAGACAGGACTTTGTAGATACCACAGGAATAATGTAATTGACAATTAAATTGCAAGTATGATTTTATTTCTCTTAACCATTGCTGGGCAAAAGGTTGGCTTTACTGTTCATGGAATGTTTATCTACATCAGTGTTTTACTGCGTATTACGTTGATGTTTTAACCAAGCAGTATGATGGCATTTAACAGAATAGGAGCATGCATGGGAAAACAGACTTCCTGAATTTGATAACTTGCTCCTAACAGAGTACAGAATTTGAAGCAGAAAATTACAAAATGTTATAAAAAACATTGGTTTCAGAAGTGGTATAGACACATGCATTGTAATTCAATCACAAAATGAACACTTCCTTTATCGCTTTTACGTCACCTTGAATAAAATGCACTTACCTTAGAATAATAACAACTTGATGTTGATTTAAAAGCTGAAACATGTACATATTCTTTTTTAATTTTTCATATTTAGAATCTGCCGTGAAGCCAATTTAATCCTCTATCAATACACCTTTAAAGCAAGTCGGGATGTTGTGAATACAATGCTCAACATCAGCTGTCAAATTTCACAAACAGACACCATTTCACTTATGAAACAATCCTATCTGTCACATTTAAACATATAACTAGTTGCCCTATTGAACAGAGGGACAACAGAAAGAACAAACACATTTGAATGTCAATTCTAAGTCATGGCAAAGAATTTGTGCTTGTAGTCCACTTGAAATGTACTTATTCTGCTCCATGTGCAAAACCAGAAATGCTTACAGTTGCCCATGCTTAATGACTTAAAAGAGTGCTCTGTTGACTTTTTTTCTATTCCCTCTGGATCTTAGAGGGGTAACTCAATATACTGCCAATGGCAGTTAAAAAAATAATAATAAAAAATAAATAAAAACAAACACCATAAAAGGGAAGGATTTTCGTTTTCTTTTTTTTTTGGTTGTTTTTTTTTCTTTTGTATTTTTTTTTCTTTAGTATTTTCATACTAGATATTTTCAATGGAAGAATTATTCTGCAATTCGGAATAATTAGGTGTTTCAAAAAACTGAAACAGAGGTAGAAAGTGTGTAATGTTTGTTTGTTTCCTGAAATTCCTTATTTCATAGTATATTTGTAATGTAGTATATGTTTGGAACAGTCATTGTATTGACTAAAGTCATTGCACTGCGTGTTTGTGTGTGAAATGCTCGTTGTGTGTGTATAAATTAAAGGTGCCTGATGTGCTGTACCTCAAAACACTTCTATAATTTCTATATCCTTTAACTGGTATCCAAAATTAACAGACAAAGTTATGTTCACACTATGATGTTAATTCTAGCTAATGTGTCATCATAAATATATAACCCCTTAAGGACTGATTCATATTCAATGCAGTCCTAACTGTCTGATCCCTAAAAACCCTATCCCAGTATGGAATGATCCGCTTATTTAAAGGGACACTGTAGGCACTGTATCTGCTTTATTTCATTGAACTGGTTATAGTGTCTGGAGTGTCCTGGTGCCGTCCTTTCATTTAGCGTTAAACGGTTTTTAATGTTTTTATGCTCAACGAGAGTCCCCGGCTGCCCATCCACTCTGTGCTGCTTGGGCTAACGATGAAGTATTAGCCTGAGAAGCAACAGACAGCTGTAATTGCCTGAATGTCAGCTGATGTTTAGCCTATTAGAGTGCCCATTGCTATCATGAATTGGTATGACTACAAGGAAGTGTGTAATATCTGCCTTAGCCATACCTCCAGTAGGGGATGTGCTTTGGGTAGCCAGAGACCTTCATTCAGTGTTAAACTGCTCGAAAATGGTTTAACTCGGAATGGAGGAACACTGCCAGGAGACTCCAGGGACTAAGCAATGCAGTGATTAAATGATTATAGTGACTACAGTGTCTAACATTAGCAGCAATATACTAACCTGCTACCTTTAAATTGGCATGACATTCCATTTTGATGTAGGATCCTTTAATGCTAGTTTTCTTGTCAAGAATAAGTATGGCTCATGTTTTGTACACAATTTTTATCTTGTTCTTACTAATATTTGATATTCTGAAACGGAACCATTTAATTGTTTTTAGAAAGAAACTGCATTCTTTTACGTGACTATTACATTCATATGCACGTTTTTTAAGGTGACAGTGGGAAAAAGTCTAATGCAGTCCATAATACAAAAAGCCCTTGAGACATGCATGCTTACAGATTACTTTCAATAACAGTGCTATTATTTTCCCTGGTTTTTAATGTACCATATTCTAGCTCTACTTCTAATATTTACTCTTACACATGGCCAGCAGGAACAGACATTCCATGCATCTCTCTAACTGTAGTTCACCAATAATTCCCACAATCCTTTGCCACAAACCATGTTTTGTTTTTTACAACAGCTGGAGGATTGCGTGAAGCTCACCTCTGATGTGGACAAATACCATTAAAGAACTAAGTAAGAAATATGAATAATGCCTGGCAAAGATAAATGACTGTTGGCATTGTTTTGTCCTTATGAGAGTTGCTGCATGTTGATCAGTAACTGAGAGTATAGTGTGGTCTGTCACAATTGACTTTTTTGCTCTTTTGAAATAAAAGCAGATATTGTGTGAAGTGGTTGGAGTGCTTGGGTCTAATTGTATCTGGAATGGATTGAGCGTTTTACATACAAATATATTAATTCTGTAAACTGCCTGCATGGCTGTATGCTGCATAGTTAACACCCTTCACAACCAGAGAGGCCTTTTTTTATTCACTAATAGTAGTGCGGCATTGTTAGCCTCTCCAGTATGGAACAAGTTTAAATATATAGGCGTTGTGTGAATCTTTACTGGAAACATAAGGTGCGCAAAAAACAAATAAGAAAATAAACAAAAAAACTATTTGGCGCTGTTAGCTACCAAATCAAGTTATGTAAACATTTAATTTGATCATCATCTTAAAAACCTAAATGATGAAATGGTGAGGCATTTAAAATGACGCAGTGTGCAAGATTTGCACTTGCATTGCGTCAGTACAGTTTGGCTGTATATTTTTTTTTAAATTGTGATACTGTAGGACACAGGCCAACTGACAGGACGGTCAAAACGGCCTGATATTGTTCAATAGAATTATTCTTTATAAACACAGCTCAGAGTGTGAATGCTTAGCATTGCTCATATTGCAATGTCTTTGTGAATAGTGGAGTCAAACATTCTGGTTTTGCAGAAACGTTTTGTCATTGCTATGTCATACAATAAAACGTGCGTACGTAGCAACCTAAGAGAATAATTAACACAATCTTCAGAATTCAGACTAAGCTTGCAGGATAAAGGCATATGCTTCGTTCAAAGTCCCCTTTCTACAACTGCGTGCGATTCCTCAGGCAGATGTAGTCATATCTGGTAACATGACAGATTGCCCAAACGTTTAGCAAGGACGTAAAAATGTTCATTAGAAAAAGGTAAAGTGATATTTAAATATTAAAGACTACATTAGACTACTGAGCATTGCATCTCCCCTTAAAAAGAAAAAAAATTACTCTTGATCCTCCAGTTCACTTTTGTTGACTTTGGCTACATATATGATGGTGAAATGGCAGCATACTGTTCATGAATCCAGTGTCCTCTGGTTCTTTGTTTAATATTCTTTGCCTTTCATTTCCCCATCCCACTGAAAAGCAGATATCATGTTCATAAGCTGCACCTTCCAAATTTTTTCACCACTGAATGGAGGCCCTCAATGTCCATATTAACGGGAGACTGACATCCCATCAACCACAAAATACAGAGTCCCTTATTAACATAAATGTCTTAAGTTCAAGTACGCTTGTTTCATAAGATGTGTTTTCCAAATCTCATACCGTATGGTTTTATCTCCACAAAAAAAAAAAAAAGGTTTCCCTTATACATATATATTTATGTTGCAAGTGTTCTCATGTGTATTTTCTTTCACAAATGTAAAGCTAATCCGTTGTGGTATCTATTTCATTAACACATATTCATGCCAGAGCAAGCACAGTAGGGTTTTACAGTCAAAACTGTGATGGTACATATCACACCACTACAAAAAAAATATCTAGAGTCATGTGCCACCAAAGTAAATTGGACAGCAGGTTCTCTTAAATACACTGCTGCAGAAGCATGAATGTTAGGACTGTTACATTTCCTCTGAAAAGATGCAAAAAGGTGATATGTACAGCAGCTTTCTTACTCAGACTATGCACTCAGACGAAAGTAGAGTTAGACCTTTTGGACCTTTTGATCATGCTGGGGTGAAAATCGGTGTGGCGGCGTGCATGCTTTGTTAAGTGGTCACTCCTCATGAACCTCTTCTCGCATAGAGGGCATCGGAACTGCTTCTCACCCGTGTGTGTCCGATAATGGCGGGTCAGCTCATCAGAACGAGAGAACTTTTTAAGGCAGTCAGGCCACGTACACGGAAAAGGACGTTCACCTATGGGGGTAAAAAAGAATTACCTAAAAAGAGAAAAGAAAACAGAACCAACTAGAAGTATATGAAACTCTTGTAAAATAATTTCTACCCTTTCTCATTTGAAACCCTCCCATTGCAGCTTCTGCATCCAGGTCACCTTGCATTTCCTGGTAAAAAATAAAAAAGGTTTTTATTGCAAACTGACTCTGTTAACTATAATGTTTATTTTTTATTTATTTTTTTATTAACATTTAATAATTTCTTATTAAGAGACTATTTTTTGTTTATGATATATCAGACATAATATTGAACTTATTTGAGATATATATTTTTCTTTGATTTATACATTAGCTCAAAATGATGTGCTTTGTACACCAGGGGGGGAAACAAACTGTGAAAACCCTACTGTGTAGGTTACAGTGTAACTTTATGTGTAACATTAGACAAATAATTCACAGATTGGCATGAATCAGCCAATAAAAAAGCACAATTTCACTTCTGACAACTGATTCCACAATTACACAACTGAGGTGCTGGGGGAGGGACTTGCTCTAAAACCCTAATGATCACAGAGTTGGATTAACATAAGGGCTGATGGAGCTGCAGCTCCAGGCCCATGCCTATGGAATTAGCCCATTGATTTAAAAATAATTAAAATGTATACAAATAAATATATATATTTTACGACTCTTCACATGCTCTTACTATGAAAACTGTGAATTATTTATTTCTATGTTCCTTTGTTTGTTAATTTGTAAACTTTATAAAATTAAGTTAAAAAATAACACCTTCCTCTTCTATTTTTGTTTTTCTTTGTATACACATTATCAGAGCTGTAGAAAAGGGAGGATATATAGGCCTGACATATATCTATTTTTGTATGCTTATTCCTAGTATTAGCCAGTGGGATATTGTAGGAACCATTAGTCACATTGCATTATTAATAAAATATTTATAGTTCTAGCATGCTTGTCATTCAAACATGAGATTCCATGTTCTATTTTTCATTCTTGTACAACATGTACTGCTCTTCACATTAGTTGCAATATATGTCAAGCTGCAGTATGGAGTTAAATATATTTTTGTTGCCATGTATAGTACATTTAAAATTAGCTTTGCGACAGCAACAGGTTTGATGGGCTAGTTTTGTAGAAAGGAATGTGCTTAAAAAAATGTTGTGTCTGTTCTACTGTCTATTCCATCATACATAGTGAAAGTAACATTCACAAGGCAGAGTGTTGTCATGACAATGTGACATCATCCATCTCTGAATCAATGTGAACATTAGGATATTTCAATTGGGCTACAAAGGACATGTGTATACATTTTCCATATAGTAGCACAGTACTAAAATATCCCTTTCAAGAAGGCTTTATCCCTATTGTGGGCTCAGCATTACTTTTATCAGCTAAGCCACTATCACCTTGTAAATAGAACATATGTTTGACTTATGCGTGCACTTTTAAACTGCCCTTTTTAGTATATGTTCTTAGGTTTGTCTCATTTTCCATTTGGGCAAACTATTTACTATAAGAGTAGGGCTTAAAATTTCAAGTCCTACACTACTAACCAGGCCTTAATGTACTCACCGCCTCTAGCCTGTAGGTTCCATTGAGCAAACACAAGGGATGCATTTCTACCCACCAGGGCTAAATATTTAATTGAACAAAAACAGGGGGACGGTAAGTGGGAAAAAGTGCAATTAAACAGTGCATGCTAGCCACTCAAAATAGGGGATCACTCCCAAATCCCAAAATCCCAAGATCCAAAAATAGTTTAGTAAAAACATATACCAGTGAGGGTGCCACTATCACAAATGTGCAAACATAATTACCATTCAGATTGTTGAATATGGCATGTAATAGAAACATAAGAGAAAATGTATATAGTGAAGTATTTAGGGATCGACCGATTATCGGTCTGGCCGATATTATCGGCCGATATTTGGTATTTTTGGCAATATCGGTATTGGCCTATAGAGATACTGATATTGCCGATAATACATACAAGGACCACCAGGCCCATGACAAGCCCGGCGGTCCTGGGGGGCCCGCAGCAAGCTCTTACTTACCTTCCCAGCAGCTCCCTTCAGTTCCCCTGTCTAAATCTTGTGAATCCCGAGATTTACACAGGAGAGATGAAGGGAGCTCTTGGGAAGGTAAGAGCTTGCTATGGGTCCCCACTGCACACTCCATTCCACAGGACCACCAGGGAATGCTATATCCTCCCGCCCTGGCCAGGTAACAAGCAGGGAGGGGGGATAAATAAATAAATAATTTAATATATATTTTTACAAATCAAAATAAAAAATGCCCCTTTACCCCCCATTTTACACACATTACACACCTACAGAAACACACACTCTGCATTATATACACACACTACACAAACACACTGCATTCACTATACACACACCACACAAACAGACACACACACACACACACACACACACACTGCATTCACTATACACACTACACAAACACACACACTCTGCATTATATACATACTACACAAACACACACACTGCATTCATTATATACACACTACATTCACTATACACAAACTACATGCATTACATACACACTACACAAACACACTGCATTCACTTTACACACTACACAAACACACACAATCTGCATTATATACACACACTACACAAACACACTGCATTCACTATACACAAACACACACACACTGCATTCACTATACACACTACACAAACACACACTCTGCATTATATACACACTACACAAACACACTGCATTCACTATACACACACTACACAAACACACACACTGCATTCATTATATACACACTACACAAACACACTGCATTCACTATACACAAACTACATTCATTACATACACACTACACAAACACACTGCATTCACTATACACACTACACAAACACACACACGCACTGCATTCATTATACACATACACTGCATTCACTATACACACTACACAAACACACACTCTGCATTCATTATACACTCACTATACACACTACACAAACACACTGCATTCACTATACACACTACACAAACACACACACTCTGCATTTATTATATACACACACTACACAAACACACTGCATTCACTATACACACACACTGCATTCACTTTACGCACACTACACACACACTGCATTCACTATATACACACACACTGTATTCACTATCCCACTGTATTCACTATCTATACACACTACACACACTGGGTAGGATTAGAGCTTGGATTGGGCAGCATATTAGGGGTTGGATTACGGGAAAAGGTATATATGTTGTGTATCTCACTTGAGAACAGTAGCAGAATACAAACATTTGTGTCTGTGAATTTCCCCAAAATACAACAACATGTTTGGTTGGGGAAAAAACACAACAAAAAAAAACAATTTTGACCTAGGTAATAAAATGGTTAAATGAAAAATTTCAAAATGCTCTTAAATACAGATACATAGCCTGAGGGATATATAAATATATACTTTTGTGTAGCAGTTTTGGTTCCAGTGACTATTGTTAAAGTTGTAAGCTTTGAAACTGTAATTTATAATTTACTCGTTTCGGTATTTGTTTTATAACTTATAAATATTAATTGAAATTGTAGACATATCGGGTATTTTAACAATCATGGGTGGGGAGAGCTTTCCTATGGGGAGGGCCTAATGCGTTTGTGGTGCTCGCCGGCATGCGCGCCCCCCTCGGATGAGGTAGAAGGAAGCAGAGCGCCGACCCAGCACCGAAGGACATCGGCACTGGAATTGAGCAAGTGACTAAATGACTAAAGGTTATTTTTTCACCCTTTATGAACCGGGAGGTGGGTGCGAGGAAGGGAGGTATCCGAGTGCACTATAGTGTTAGGAATACAGATTTGTGTTCATAATACTATAGAATTCCTTTAAGTGGTTCAGAAACTGCAATGTTTACATTGCAGGTTTAAATCTTCCTCTAGTGGCTTGAGTTAAACTCTTTCACATGACGCGGAAGCATTGATTAAATGTTCTTCTATGTGGAAGCTTGGATGCAAGAGCGGTGTTCGCCGTATATGCACATCAGGTCTCCTCTATAGGTAGCATTGGATTGGACCATCAGGAAGGAGGCTATGCCCCCTCCATGATTCTATGAGAAGCAGAGCGGTAAGTAAAAGATTGAGTTTTTTATTCACAAAGGGGGGCCTATGAAGAGATATGGACAGGTGCACTATAGCATTAAAAATAAGGGTTGGTATTACTAATGATATAGTGTTCCTTTAAGGACCAGTAAAAAATCTGAAATATGCAAATTATGTCTCAATATTAATTATGTAAATATTTTAGACAAAACAAAATCATGCTAATGAATTAAGTGACATTTTATAAATTCTTGATGCAGCAAATGTTGTTTCTCTAGTCTAGACCAATGATCTTATGTTTTTCAAATCACAATACATGCCTGACAGTCTTGCACCTGCTATCAAACAAGGATCTTTTCATTAGACAGCACTGTATGGACTATTAGTCAAAAAGGATTGTTCAGATTTGGAAAATAATTAAACATATGTTACCAAGTTGTTTTATTCTTGCATAACAATGGAGGTTGCAGGGTGTTCTGTGGTGCTTTGACCTGCTGCCTGCTGTTGAAATGTTACAAAAAAAAAACCCAAAAAACTAAAGAACACTTATTAACTGAATGCAATTGGCTTAAATCTCTCACACCCACCCTACATAGAGTTGGATGCCTATAACCCAGTGATGGCGAACGTTTTTGAGCCCGAGTGCCCAAACCGCAATACAAACCAACTTTTTTTCCTCAAAGTGCCAATACGGCAATTAAACATGGCAATTATACACACTAATACTCACAGAAACACATACACTGACACACACATACACAGACACTCACATATATACACTGACACTCACAGACACACACACACACACACTGACAGACACAGAGTGACTGACAGACACACCCACACACACACACTGACAGAGAGACACACACACTGACAGACACACAAACTCACTGATAGACAGAGTGACAGACAGACACACACACACTGACAGACATAGACACATACATTAACTGACAGACACACACTCATACACATATTCCCCCAACACTCACAAATTACTATAATTATTTTCTTTATTTTATTTTAATTTAACTCCACCCAGTCTCCGTGGGAGAACTGGAATGGATTCCTCACCTGGGGTCCAGTGGGGTTGCTTGTGTTGCTAGACAGGCAGTCAGGGGGTTAACTGACAGAGTAAGCGGTGAGGGAGCGCTGATCTTACTGCTCAGCTCCCTCGCGCGCCGCTTAGTGATGCCAGGAGCCGTTCTGACGTCATATTCCGGCTCCCGGCATCACTAAGTGGCGCGCGAAGGAGTTTAGAAACCATATGATTGGTGCAGCGTAACATTTAGCCGCACATGCACACTAACCTCCCAATGCTTTCCTGTTAGACTGCATGATCTCAGCGAAAGAGGCGGGGCAAGCCATAAGGAGTGCAGAGCTGCATGGGATAAAGGGTAAGGGTAATAAACATTTGCATTCCTAATGCTCTAGTGTTCCTTGAAGCATTAGTATTTTATCTATTTTGTATTTCCGTGTCCAATATAAGCAAAATCCATTAGGATTTTTTTAGGGAGAAGGACATGGGCGTTGCTGGAGGTGTTTGGGCGGTCTATGGCAATAGCCTTGAGTGGGCCCCTGGAAAGTCCAGGGTGTTAGTCCTGAATCCTATTTGCATGGCCAGCCAGAGAGGGAGTGCTGTTAAAAGTTCATCACTAAAGCTCTGGCACTTTGCAGTGATGTGCTGGAACTTCAGTGATAACGGTTATAACTCTGCAGGGAAATGATGCCAGCATTGTGGAGAAAGCATGACTCTCTTACTTAATCCTTCCCTCACTTCCCCTGTGTGGAGCAGACTGAATGAAGCAACAGCTGACTGAAGCTAAGAGGATATGAAGTCATAGCCCCACCTCCTCCATCAATCATGGCTTCACAAGAGGAATGGCTGCAGCATGAGGTGAGAGAGCAGCCCAATATTGCTTCCACACATTATACCACTACACCACCAGGGAAAGCAGATGGGAGGAAAGGGAAATCAAATGAAGTATCATGAGGGGGTAGAAAGGGACAATGAGGGGGTGTGAGTGACACTGAAATGGGGAGACATGCGATGGGAGCAAGAAGCAATTAAATGGGTGTTATATAAGATGAGGGGAAGTGCTAATTAAATTGATATTATACTAGGTGAGAGGAAGGGGCAATGAAATTGAATGTACAATTGTGTGTTTGGCTATTTGTGTATGTGTGTACATTTGAATGTTTTGTCTATATGTGTATGTATGTTTGTGTGTATGTGTTGTTTACGATTTGTGTATATATATATCCAAAACAATATGGTGAATCTATGTTTGTGTTCTTGTGTTGGTGCATCACGATTTGTTATTTGTAGAGAGAGAGTGAGAGGTATGCACTCACCTGATATATGTATAGTAGGTGTGTGCTAAACCTGTATTTGTGAGTGTGACAGTGTGGTTAATGGGGATGAGTAGGGGTGGGGTGAGGCGAATGGGGTCAATTTAGATGAGTCTAAGGCAACCTAAAACTTAAATAAATCACTTTATGTATGTAAATGCATGTGTTTGATGTTGTACATATATGTGTGCAGTTGTCTGTGTGGTTGAATATTTGCATTTGTATTCACGTGATTGCATTTTTGCATTTATATTTATGTTTGTGGGTGATTATGTGTATGTGTGTTATGTGTTGCTAATATTTTTGAGTGTCGGTTCAGAATAAAAAAAAACAAAAAAAACAAGAGGTAAGTCAGTAGGGACAAAAAGGTAGATTTTGCATTAAGTGGTGGAGTTTGTGTGCCCAGTGTAATTTATGGGGAGGAGTCTTATGGTTTTTGCTATGGGTACTAGGTCTATTTAGTATCTAGCATCAACCCTGGTGAAGGGAACATGATGGTACATTACTTATTACATTACTTAAACCAACCAATCAGAGCGCTCTGAGCTTAATTGCAAGGTGTGGAAAGGCTTTATAAGCCTTTTCCCGCCCTGCAAAGCTCAGTCTGCGCCGTTCCCTCGCTTGGTGAAGATGTATTATATTTTTAGTGTCAGGTTTGTTTTTTTTCCATCTGTTTTTTATTTTTTTTGCCCTCTGGTTTTTATTTTAGTTCCAAAGTGCGACGGATATTACAGACTTTTATTTGGCATTTTCTGGGGCTGAAAAAAGAAGATTTTAGAAAAAAGAAGACAGACATCAAACGGTAAGTTTTATTTCATTTTTACAGGTATTTAGTTCTCTAGTTCCCCCTTCACTATTTTTAGGGTGAGGGGGGTAGGTAGGGGTTTATTATATATATTTTTTTGGGGGGGGGTGACTAGGGGCTTGGGGACTCCTAGTCACCTGGGGGGTGTTAGAAACATAGAAACATAGAATGTGACGGCAGATAAGAACCATTCGGCCCATCTAGTCTGCCCCATTTTCATTTAGGGCCCCCACCCGCCGCTCATGGGTGGGGGCCGGGGAGGACAATCGGTTCCCCCTCTCCCCCCATTTTCATTTAGGGCCCCCATTTGCTGCTCAGGGGTGGGGGCCAGGGAAAGGATAATAGGTCACACCCCTCCCTTCCCACCTCATTGTTATTTAGGGTCCCCACACACTGCTAAGGGGTGTGGACTGGGGGTAGGACAATAGGTCCCCCCCCCTACATTTTCATTTAGGGCCCCCACCCGCCGTTAAGGGGTGAAGGCTGGGGAGAGGACAATAGGTTCCCCCCCTTATTATAATTTAGGGCCGTCACCTGCCACTCATGGGGGAGGGGGGAAGATAGGCCCCTCCATCCTTATTGTTATTTAGGGCCCCCACCTGCCGCTCAGGGGTGGGGGGCAATAGGTCCCCCATTCAGTTAAATAGCCCCCACTCGCGCGGCATGGGTGGGGGCTCAGGAGGGGGGACACTAGGGTTTTTGTTTTTTAACAGCGAGCAGCCACTGGCTGCTCACTGTTTACTAGACGTGCCCCTACTTGCGGTATAGCGAGTAGGGGCAGAATGTACTAACACTAAGGAATCTTTACTTAGTATTAGTACATTTGGCTGAAAGACCAATTTAGGTCTTTAAGCCTTCTGGTAGATAGCTCCCTGATACCGTAGGAATTAGGGAGTTATCTACTAAGCAGCTGCAAAATGCAGCTGAGGCACGAATAGGATCGGAATTCCATTCATTCAAATGAAATTCCGATCCAAACAAAGTCCCGAATTGCATCCTAACACGAATGGAGAAACTGTTCTCGTTCTGTTAGGATGAAATTCTGTAGTTTCGCCAGTTCTGTCTAAGTGATAGGACGTTCGGGAATACTGACAGGAAGCATCGTGAGATCACGGATCAAAGGTGAGAACTGTGGGAAAATTGCTTTGATTACCGGAAATGAAGCACACTTTGCTCCTCAGCTGGTCAAAGCTGGTCAAGCATAGGAAACCTCCATAAGACAAAGTAGTCCCTACTTTGTCTTATGTTTTAAAGAAAAATAGAGCAGACAGGAAGAAACGGAGAACAGATCCTGAGAGAGGGAGAGAAGAGGAATCGATTAAAGAAAGGTAAGTTCGGCATGACAGTGCCGCTTTAACAGATGAGACTACTATTCTGTTATTCAATATAAGAGTGTGTCTGCCAGGTTTATGAGGATTCTGGATCACCCTACACATCTTATCAGTCAATGTGTTTTGCAAAACTTACAAGTTATGTCTAGCATTTCCAGACTTGGGAAAGACTTGGAGGCTACTCAGCATCAACTTGAGGTTTAGAAAATATTTAAACTGTAATAAATGTAATTGGCAGTCACCATGTGTGACCTGATGGCCAATTGGCACATGTAGGCTGCAAGTTTGCAGCCATTTTGCTTATATTGACTTTTGGTGCTGTTTGAAAACTCAATACAAATTGATGTAATGTGAAAAGATCTAGAACACCATTACCAATCTGAGATACAATTATTTGCTGAGACATTACGTAAGAACTAGAAGAAAATCAGAACATGTCATTCCTATTTGTAAAATGAAAGTTTTTCCAGGTGATCATGTTTCCAGTAGATGGCATACCTTATTTTCCAAGAGTTTCTCATTCACTCCAAGGCAACTGAAGAATACAATATTGCTTCATGAATGAGCATGTTGTCATGGAAACAAAGATTTGCACAGAGGCAGAGAAAGGTAATACAAAGGCAAGGTGCACCTGCATGAAGCAACATTATAGTTTATTTACTAAACTGTGAAAACCAAATTGACAAAAGGCAAAACTATATTATTTGGAAAAATTCTCCAAGTCTGCTACAAATAAAGCATAGCTATTTTATCCTGCATATTGTAGTTTTATTTCCAATTCACCACAAATCACTGTTTAGTGAATAATAAATTATATTATTTTACCTGTATCTGACATATGGTGAACTCCTGGAAAAAAAGTTTGACACCTAGAAACTTCACATAAGTATGACAAAATGTTGCTGTGTCCACTTCCTGTGTTTACAAATGAAAAGGACTTGTTTTGATTTTTCTTTCTAGTAAAAATATATATATAAAAATATATATTTATATTTAAAACAGATGAGTTGCCTTTTTTGCAGCTCTAGCATAAACAGACTAATACAATTTTAAAATAAAAGTAATTTCAAGTTTCATCATGCCAGTTATTATGCCAACCACTTCTAATAAATGCCACCCTTGTGATCCCAGAAGACCAACTTGCTTTAGAGTAAGCACAACAGTAATACATGTGCTTGCACACCTCGGTCTTACGCACCTCTAAATATACTACTCTAAATGTGTAACTATAATTAAATTGTTCTAACAGGAATCTTTGTGGCTCACAAATAATATACATATTTAACACAATCATAAAGGTTGCCATGCATAGAAAAAAATGATGTTTGCTTTTGTGTGCCAATGTACCAGTTGCACTTAAATTTCTATACAAAATATAGACATTGTTTTTCTTTTACTCACTATATAATGCATTAAAATCTGTAAAACATATTGCCTTTGTCTTCACTCACAGCTATTTCATAACCTCTTCAGGAAGATTGGTTGGTTCAAGTACGCGTGGTTGTATCTTTCCACAGGCACACCCAACCTTCACTCTTTCCTGGCTGGAACTAACTTATGCACATGTATATAAATATATTCAATCACAAACTCATATAGATACTTAAGAGTTTTAATAAAAGACATATCTCCTAATCACAAAAATGACACAAAGGGCACTTTCAGATTTCATCACTGAATGAAAAAGAATTGCACTTTTCTGTTAAGATTACAGTGCAAATGCATTGTGCCAAGACCATCTGCAAAACTATCAATGCTGATTAATACAGATAGGAAAGAGTCATCTTTGGATCTGCAAAAAGTGAACATTTTTGAATCATGCCATGATTCACCACACCCTTAATCCCACAGATAGCATATGGGGCAAGCCTAAACAAGGAATGTGATTCAGATGCTGTTCTGAAACTGGCAGTTTATCGGTAATTAATGTGACAAACAATGAGCAGGATGCTCAGACACAACACAGGTCTGGCTAGCACTGTCAGTGTCGTTGACCGGGACAAAGCATTAACTATCTGAGTACCAGACAGACTTGGGCAACACCCCATTTGCTTTAAAAAAGATCAATCTCTCATTTCAAAGGCACGATATACATAAATACTGAAAATGCCAACCAAATATTCTATTGGTAAATGCTGCCGTCTAACTCTGTCTGCTCCTTTAGATATACTGCTTCAGAGATATATGCTGTCTGTGGCAAAGAGTGGAACAGCAGAAATCCAATATGCACACTAGATCTTGCTAGAAGAGGTAATCTGAGGACACAGCTGGCTGGTATGGGAGCAGGGAGGGAGATAGCGAAGAAAGGCTATAAAGCAAGTGACATGGAGACAGTTGGCTCGTTCCCAAAAAAAAAAAAGGAAAAATGGAATCTAGATACAACCGAAGCCTTTCAGGGTATGATTAGGTTATTTTGGGCAAATGCTTGTAGATTTTTAACAAGAAGATGTGCATTTAATGCAGATGTACATTTATTTATTTTCAAACTGTATCTTACATTTTGAATGTCTCTGACTTGTTCAACAACCTGCCAGAATGTCTTTGATGACAAAATGACATGCTTGCAGTGAACAAAAAAATCATTGGTTTTCGGAACCCTCGTAAGACGGGTTATTTGGCTTTTTAAAAAGTGTTACTTATTCTAGAACAGACAAAACTGACCGTTACACCTGCACGGTTCAAAGACCAATATAACGCTCTTAGTTGACTTAATGGCACACAACCCAGGTGCACACTGCTGTATTGTGACGTCATGCATCAAAACATGTGCAACTGGTAGTCAACCCCTGGTTGGCCGTGATATGAAAATAGGCGTAACCCTAGGGTGGATGCCGAAACTACGAGAACCACCCCTCCCAATCTCGACAACACATTGAATTTGCCACCACGTTACTAAAAGTACGTTACTAAAAGTAGCGTGTGTTATTAAAACAGATGCCAAATCCTCCAGTCAACTATTTTGGGTCATGGGACTAAAAAAGCAAAAAAAAAAAAGCATGAAGAATGTTTCCTATCTGTACCATTCAATAACATATTTTTTTCACTGTGGAAGGTTCCGAATGGAATCTTCGAAAAGACAAGGACATACCGTGCATGACAGGGATGGATACCAAAATCTATTATAACTATGCAGTTGACAAGACCTTTTATATCGGATTATTGACAATCAACCTGTGAATTGTGGTTCAAAATAATAAAAACTACCAGTGGTCAAACATCTGAGAAATTTGTGAAGAGACAAAATATCAATTTGGCAATAAGTATCTGATGATCTACACAGCAAGAAGGGAACACAATGTTTTATTGTTGAAAGCCTAGCACACTGAGTACTGGAAAAAATAACCCTGCTATTGTGGTTTGATAATAAGCCAAACTTGTGGTCCACGTTCTGTATACTGCTTTATTTTTTATATATATATATATATATATATATATATATATATATATATATATATATATATATATATATATATAATTATTTATTTTAAATTTTTTTTATTCTATTATACAGGTTGAACGTTTTGCCAATTTTTAAAAAACTCAGATCCTTAAAGACTGTGAGCCACATTGGAGCATACCCACATTCTATTACTGTACTCTACAGACAATAGACACCTGCTGTGTCTATACACAGAGCATGCAATGCTGACAGCATTTAAAGAGATCAGCAACACCAAGGGTTTTCTTCTCGCTTCAACACACCCAACTAAGCAGAAAAGAAAAAAGTTTTTTTTTAAAAAACACTTCAAAAAAGTACGGTTTACATAAACCCTGTCAGATTCCATTCTGATTCTGGGGGTGGGGAATTACTGACCTGTATGGACTCTGTAATGGGCTTTGAGGTGTGAGGACTTGCCATACACTTTGCCACATCCAGCATAGGGGCACCTGTGCCTCTTTTCATTGGTGGACCTGGCAGGGGCTGGGGCTGGTGGGGAGCTGGGTGTGTCCTGGTCGAGTGGGAGTGGCTGCGTGGAGCCGGGTTCAGGGCTGTAGTCCATATGGCTGGGGGTAGAGCTCCCCGGGCTATAAGATGGGCTGAAGCTGAGGCCGGACTCCGTGGTGAGGTCACTGTCCGAGCTCAGCTCCTCATCGCTGTGACTATAGACAGGGGAAGGCAGGGGACGGTACTTATTTAACTCCAGCAGGCTTTTCGCTATAGTTAGCAAGGTGCAGTAATCCTTCCATGCTTCCCCTGGTCCTTCGTGGAGCTCCTTGCTCACTCCTTGCTCAGGCATGGTCCTCAGGTGAAGGCTTGGCTCCTGCTCTGGCACCTTCCTCAGGTGCATTGCAGAGTCTGCAGGTGCTGCTGCTGGGTTCTCCAGGCAAGGGGATGCCCTCACCTCCTGTCCCTCAGGCTGCTGATCCACGTTACGGTTAGAAATAGACACCAGACACTGAGCAGCAACGAAGTCCATGTAGGCGACAGCTGTCATTGCCAAGGCAGAGCTAGTGGAGGAAGGAGACGAGTGGTCCAGTAATAGAGAGAGAGAGAGCTCAGGCAGGTAGCACTGAGTGCGTCTCCTGCAGCTCTCACTGTGTGCCTGTCTTCATCACAGACAGCAATAGTCTGGGACCTCCCCACACTGCTTGTACTATACAATGCCCCTCCTGTGTCTGCAGCAGCACACTTTCCCTGCTTTGGCAAACTTATAGAAGATAAAGCCCCAGCCTTACACTCCAAGGCAGCACTGAATCCTGCTCCTATCTCAACTGCATGCCAGCTCCCCTCTGCCACACGCATAAGGGAATAGGAATCAAGTGGGCACCAGGTGCTTTGTCTCTCTCAATATCCCCAACGCATTCATCCTCTGTCATAAAGAGTCTGTGATGAAATCTCAGACAAAGCTGTATATGAGACGCTTTTTTTTTTTTTTTTTTTTTATATTCCTGCCTCACTCACTCCCCCCACCTCCTGTCTCCTTCCACTCTCAGGGTTCATGCATTCTCCTGCTCAGTAACAATTTAACAGAACCCCACGCGTCACAATGGGATGCGGCTCCCATAGGTTCCAACAGAAGGGGACATTCTATTCTGTTTACCTCCATTCCACTGCCAATCGGGGAGCTTCTCCAGTCCCGGGGCGGGCATACTACCTGGGTTCCGACCAATCAGATCCCTCCCCTTTTTTCCAGCGTGCTCCTCCGCCAGACACACATACACACACATACAGACAGGAACACAGCTGGCTCTTAAAAGGGCAATGCCCTGCCATCTGCTCCAACTACTGGGCGTTCCTGGTCTTGTCTGCTCACTTTATCCTTCATTACAAGTTGTCATTTTATGTTTCCTGACCTCATTTGAACTGCACTTCCTTTTTCTATCCACTCTGTACCTGGAAAAGAAAATCAATAGAGGTATACTATATAACTATCTAACTAAATAAAGACTTCACTTCAGAATAGTTCACTGAATTACCAATGCTTATTCATTCACTTACTTTTAAATTCCAAAATGCTCCTGGCCTAATGGGCTAGTACCGCATAAATACTGCACAGTTAAATGGCATATATGGTCCCCTGGAAAATGGGTAAAGCTAAAGGACCAGAGCACAATGGTTTTTGCAACGTCTATGAATGAAACATTACTTGGGTTTCTCAGTGGTTTGTGATGTGGAAAGCCCTGACAATGCCAGTCTTGCTGGTAAATTTCCAGCACTGCATGCATGCACTGCACTCGACAAGTGTCTGCAATTTTTATTGTAATTTGTAACAGATTTGACATAAGCTATCTTGTCAGAATCTAGATGGGAGGAAAAAAGGTGTTCCCCAGGTGTGGAAGTGTGGCACATGGCAGCCAGAACTGACTCAGGCTAGCAGCAGCCCATTTTTGCTAACCTGAAGCCAAGTAAGACTGGACCACTAGAGTGTTCCATAGAAATAGAAAATAAAGGAGATATATGCATACAAAACCGAGAGTCTTATCCGCATATATAACTGAAAACACAATGGTTTTAACACATATTACCACCTATCAGCCCTGAAAGACTATATTTTCACTAGCAAATTATTAAGATCAAAAAGGACTCTAGACAGGTTAGTGGTTTGGGCCCCCATTAATTCTTCCTATAGGGTGTCCAGGCAGATTCATGGTTCCAGGACTCATGTCTAACCCCTGTCACTTTATAGTTAAAGGACCACTATAGTGCCAGGAAAACATACTCGTTTTCCTGGCACTATAGTGCCCTGAGGGTGCCCCCACCCTCAGGGACCCCCTCCTGCCGGGCTCTGGGATGAGGAAAGATTTAAAACTTACCTTTATTCTAGCGCCGGGCGGGGAGCTCTCCTCCTCCTCTCCGCCTCCGATCCTCCCTTTCGGCTGAATGCGCATGCGCGGCAAGAGCTGCGCGCGCATTCAGCCAGTCTCATAGGAAAGCATTTACAATGCTTTCCTATGGGCGCTTGCGTGCTCTCACTGTGATTTTCACAGTGAGAATCACGCAAGCGCCTCTAGCGGCTGTCAGTGAGACAGCCACTAGAGGATTTGGAGGCTAGATTAACCCTATTATAAACATAGCAGTTTCTCTGAAACTGCTATGTTTATAATAAAAAGGGTTAATCCTAGATGGACCTGGCACCCAGACCACTTCATTAAGCTGAAGTGGTCTGGGTGCCTAGAGTGGTCCTTTAATTTTGCCCTGAGTTTCACAATACTCGTAGTCTCAAAGGGCTAAGGCACAGAATGCATATAAATATAAAATCATTGTCACATTTGGATTTTCACTCAAATTTCTATAGGTTCCATTATAATCGTTTTGCATATTTGGAGCTCATCAACACAGCACTAGCTGGTAAATGGTTTGAAATCTCTCTGACAGCGTAAAAATTATATATGTGTGTGTGTGTTTGTATTTACATGTTGCTTCTATGCAAATATAAATGTAAGATCTGCAACAAATTCCAATTGGATGTCTATACTGTGGTTTTGAATAATTAATGCACATGGTAGCCATCTTTGCCAGTGTGAGAAATTGTCATGCCATAGCCCAGGTTTCCAAGGTTAAATAAATCCACATGGGGTGCCTTTCCTATCTTAGTGCCATCAAACATAGTGTCTTCAGGGTTTTATTAGATGCTGTCCATGCTCCCCAGCCTAAAAAAGTGATGTTTTGTTGCATTCGTGCAGTGGTCCCCAAACAAGTCCTCATGGACCATCAACAGTCCAGGATTTATGTATTTCCCTTTTTTATTCCAATGGACATACTGCCAAAATCTGGACTGTTGGTGCTCCATGAGGCCTGGGTTGGAGAACACTGCATTAGTGTATAACTAAAGTTAAAGTAAGATCCTTTCATTGAGAAACTAAATTGCATAATTTGCTAGGAGAGAATGTCGATATTAATCCAAATAAAGTTTCCAGTGAATATGTTGCTGACATTATATTTTATTCTAGGTTTCATCTTATCATAACAATACGTGTTTGTTAGGCAAATATAAGACATTAACAAGATGGTGAACGGATGTGTATGAAGGTGACTGCATGTTTTTTAATTTTGTGCAATACCTTAGAATACCTACAGAATGGCAGGTTTTAGTCACTTGCCAAATACTTGCTCAAATATCATATTAGGAAGAAGATCTCCCATTAAGCTGAAGTATGTTTGTAATACTTTTCTTTTATCTTAGTCTTGTAATTCACAAGTCACAGCTTATTGGATACACCTCAGAATATACCTTTATACATATATAGACAGTATGGTTCACATATTGGAGGGAATTTAAAGGAACATTCTAAGCACCATAACCACTACAGTATTTTTGTTAGTGGTTATAGTGACAGGCAGGCCCTCATGCCCCCACCAATGTAAGTAAACCATATGTTACTGATTTTACTTCTCTTTTGAGGTTACCAGTGACATAACATGCTCCAGATGCAGACTTGGTTCTAAACCATTTACCTGTTTGCATGTTGCTTCTTCTGAGGCTATCTTCATGTGCATCAGTATATTTAGCAATTATTCTATCCCAAATGGGGCTATCTTTTAAAACGACAATCTGTTTTAAATCCATCCAACTACACTGGTAAGCAGCTCGAATGGTGGATAGAGACTGGACTAGAGCTAATGGGGCCTTTTCAACATCTGGCAGCTGCTGTATTATTGCCAGTTGTTCACTGGGTGTCCAGGGCTTATATTCTTCCCAGTATTGGATCCCTGAGTTCGGCTGTCTCTTCTCATGGTATACGCTCTCACCTTTGGGTAAACCCACCCCTTTACCAGGATAAGGCAGAGACTCCGTGGTCCCTAAAGACCAGGCGAATTCCCTTGCACAGAAATCAGAACCTCTCTTTCCAGTAATATTACGCAGTGGGACTTCATATGGTTCCCCAGCAGCCCCAGTAAGACCTATGGGTTCATTAGAGGAAGAGGGTAGTCCACCAGACTTAAAGTAGTCCACCAGACCTAGTTGCCCCCATAGACACCCCAGTGGGGCCATTTGCTCCACAATTTACTACTCCCATGATAAGTAAAATTCTATCACAAAATAAATTGTATCACACCAGTTGCCGTTGTTTCCTCTATGGGGAACAAAAAGCAGGGCCAGCTCATTGGAATCAGTGGTTCACTACCAGCCAATAAGTAATGCTGGGCTAAGCATAATTCAGAGAGTTTCTAGGTCTCATAGAGGAGGTACTCAGGGACCCCAGCCAAGTTGTCAAACAGGTTTTCTGACAACGTAACCACTACAGTGCGCTTTATGTTCTTGATAGAAAGAATCTAGCAGTGTCAGGCCAACAAATGCCAATAATCAATTCAGGATACAAAACAGGACCTGAGGCTGGCAGACCTCAAAGCATCAGTAGAAAGACAAAAATGATCCAGTCTCTTGTCTGATTTAATGAAGATCAGTTCATGAAGTAACAACATTTCAACCTCAAATGAAGTATTTATAAAGCTTGGTAACCACCTCATTGAGGTCGAAACATTGCTGCTGTTACTTCATGAACTGATCTTCATTAAATCAGACAAGAGACTGGATCATTTTTGTCTTTCTACTGATGCTTTGAGGTCTGCCAGCCTCAGGTCCTGTTTTGTATCCTGAATTGATTATTGGGAAGAGTGCGGACTCCTATTGTTTTTTCAACATGATATTTTACTGTCATAAAAATAAATGTGGTTCCAGGGCCTCCAATAATATATTGCTCATAACATTTTTGAGAATATTTATGCACAAATGCCTAATGATAAATTAATAATAATTGCCCCTTTGCAATAGTTTTATGGCCATTCTATCAGTGTCAAAATTATCTATGAGCACAATGCATTCTGTTTTCATGATCATGTTTTTCATGATTTAATTAAATTACATTTGAAGCTTTTCTCTGCCCCACAACTAATCAACCACAACTTGTCCTGATGCAAATCATAACATCTATTAATAAACAAAACCAATTCAACTTTGGGTATTGAAGCCATCCATTTGAATTTGAAGTTCACTACAGTGTAGGAGTACCCTTTAAAAAGGAAGTGGCAGATATCTTGGTGGTAATATGTCATATCAATTTTAGCTTGTGGGCTCATTGATTAGATCCCATTTGGTGATAGTAATTTTAAAGTATAATAAAGATCTTGCAGCGAATATAGAATGGTCACATATTCCCTAACAACAGGACAGACTTTTCCATGGTTTCACCCTCCTGCGGAATATTCAACTCTACCAATCTCTGCAGACTTTTACAAAAATCCCTATAGCCTTCCAGCTCTCCTACAAATCTAATTTCCTGGCACTGCAGAATCATGCTGTGCCCCCCATCCCATGTTGCTGAATGGGTTAAAACCCCTTCATTGACTTACCTGAATCCAGCACCAATGTCCCTCGGCGCTGGGTCAGGCTCTGCCCACAATCCTCCCCTGCCGACGTCAGCCAGCGGTGGAGACCTAATACGAATGTGCGGCACTGCATAGCGTGAGGACGTCCAGCGTAATTAAAAACACTTTTCGTGTTTTAAGAACCCGGAAGTCCCTCTAGTGGCTGTCTGATAGACAGAGATAAATTATTTTTTTAGAAAGGCGTATTTATTTAGCATCAGTTTATTGTCCACAAATCTTCAGTTTGTGTCATGTGTTGATCACAATAAATGAAATATTTTGTTTCCTGTATGTTGCTAAGAGACAACATTGTGAATGAGCTTTCTTTGGTTGGTACTGGTTGTGAGCTACAACCTGAAACCCTCCTTCTGGAAATTAAAATAGTGAAAGATGTGTTGGGATATCTGTCTGCACAGTTCTGCAGGAGTAAAGCATCAGGAATGAATCGTGCTGGACATTTGCTAGCCAAGCACTATGTGGGTTTGTGCATGAGCAGGCAGCCAATACTCTCTATGCCTGGAGTGGGCACTCTGATGTTTCTGGACTGCAGTATCCTAGGCTGACCAGGCTGCCAGGCTACAAAGAATAGATATCATGTGCCTGAAAATGATTTACCCTGTTTAGGTTTTTCAGTGCAACACTGGTTTTTGTTAACATTTGGAAATACACTGATTGCATTATATATCATTGTTAAGACATGCATGTTATTATATTTTGAGACAAGAGGCCACCATCTACACAGTTTCAGTCACAATGATTAAGGAGTTCATAACTTTATACACAAGGCACCAGGAAGTAACCTCTATTCCTTATGGTATTGAAACAAAAACAGAGAATATGAGATCGGACAAAAGCTTAGAGAGACTCAATAGTTTGCCCTTCACTAAATCACTGCTCAGGTCTCAAAATAGTTTTTGCTCACTTGTGCCATTACAGAGTGAACCTATACTGTTGCACATCAGACTGATCCCACCCATAATGGAAGTTCAAAACCGAAATGCTGGCAAGTTCTCTCTGCACAAGATATACAGCCACCCCAGACGATCATTCCGCCCATTTTTAGGCCTCATCAGCTAGGTGTGACTGACATCCCTCTAGACACAGTTAGCACGGGGTCAGCATCTGGATTACCCTTTTAACTTGGGAAGAGCCAAGTTAATGCATTGCAACAAAAACAAAGAATATGAGAACGGGCAAAAGCTTAGAGAAACCCTCTACTCAAGCTGTTGTCTGTTCTCAATACTCTCTTGCACTTTTTTTTTTGCTCTCCTCAAGTTTAAAGGGTAATCCAGACTTGGACCCATTGTTCATGGTGCCTAGAGAGATATCGCCTATATCTCATTGACGCTGCCTAACAAGGCTAAACGATTGTCAGGGGTTGCTGTATCTCTCGTTCACAGAAAGACAGAATGCATTTTAGATCTGGACAGGCTTTTTGGCTGGGATCAGTCTGTCATGCAAATGACCATGGTTCTTTTTTTAATGACACAAAATGAACTAACACCAGCTTGAGATCTGAGAGGGGACCCAGCGAACGGCAGGTTACTTGAGCTGTTGTCCGTTCTCAGCATTCTCTTGCACCTTGTTTTTTTGCTCTCCTTATGGTATTCCTTTACTGTTGCTCATTGCCCCCTCCACCTTGTGAGTGAAACATTGATGCTTATATGTCATAATGAACAAAGGAGAGGAGATATTAAGTCTGTACATTGCATGCCTGGCTGCTACACATTGGTTGATGGTGGACAGGACAGGCAATAAGATACATGCCAACAACAGAGGGCCAAATGGGCAGTCAAATAGAACTATTGAGTCTTCTTTATGCCCTGCATTAACAGTAACCCTCAAAATGAATATATTACAAAATTGCTTAAGTATGTATTACATATATTTATTTACTGATGTATTGCTTCCCCCTATTAACTCAACACATTAGTACTTATGTAAATACACTGTTTTGGGTTAGCATTATTTTTTATTTTGGTTTTACAACAATGATACATTTGATTGCAGGTATCCTAGCTGAGCAAATGTAAATTAGCATTGTAATCATTTGGCACATTTATTTTGGGGCTTATGCTGACCAACTGAGAAGAATCCACGGATATAAAAAAAAATAGCCTGAAGGAATTGCTAAATTTAGCTTATTTCCTATGCATATGATTAAAAACTAGATGAAATCAGCTCAGAAGACTCTAGTAGACAGGCATTTTATGTTGACTATTTAACCATTTGAAAGGGCTCAGCTCCTGCATGAGGATTTTGAACGATCAGGAACAAAATTAAGCATATTTATTGTAGAATTGTAGCATTAATTAGAACGAAATGCTTTTCCCCTGTCAAAACGTGAAGATCAATCTCCTTGGCAAAATAATTAGAGAAAATATCCTGTAATGCTTCATTCAGATCAGGTCTTGTTTACAAGCGTAGACAAGGTGGCCGCTTTAAGAAATTGTACTGCAGCAAGCAGCAGGGAAGTTCATCTGAGGACACCGCTTTCAGTTCTCAGAAATCCCCTCTGCTGGAACATGCAGTTCACTGTTGCACATGAACAGGCTGGCCTGGATTTGAAAATGCAGCCCGCCCTAAATTGTACAGGGACAAAACTGGGGAGCTCACGATCTGATCCTGAAAAACCTTTGTTCCATATTCTAGTGATTTAATACTCTAATTCTTTTGTTTCCTAAAGTACTCGTGTAAACCAGCTAGACGGCTATACTCTCCTGTACTGGGAGCCCTTAGGTGTTAAATTACTCACAAATCAGTCAAAAATCACTAGTAGTATTTTTAAACATGAGAACGAAAACACTTCTAAGTAACAAGGCAGCGATATTTGGCTTTCTTTTGTGATTGTGTCATATACAATCTATGATATAATCAGGGTGTATGTTTTTCTTATAGCTTGGCTGATATAACTATTGGCAGGGCTGCTCAGCTATGTATACACAAAGCTTGAAAGACATTAGTTGGGTCTGGCCTAGTCAACTTGCTCTTTTGGCAGTAGACATAAAGCCTCCAGCAAGAAAATGACATGGAGCCAAACTAGGAAACTGCTAGGTGTGAACCTAAATTCATTGTCTAGTCGAACTCAAATAGATCTTCCCTTATTGGTCTTCAAATGAATGTCGTGTTGATGGTAAGAGTTTGTAGGGGGTGAAAACAGTCTTGGATAAACTTGGCAGCAGTTTGAGCAGCTGTTGATTTTTGAGCATTGGAATGGCTTTCTTGAGTTGAGACACAAAGACAATCATTAATGCAGCAGTGTGCCACCTACTGAGAGAGATGGCCAAGTAGGTAGGGTTTTCCTCTTTGCCATACACTCTGTAGCCTTAAAACATTAGTTTGTGTGTAATGCAGTTCAATGGAGGTTTCCAGCACAACATAACACAGAGGCCCTTATTTAAAATTTATTGCAGGGACTAGTTTAAGTGGTGCATTTTAAGTCTAGTAAATCATGTTCCTTTAACATATTGTATAATAAGGGGTATGTAACGTAACTCAAGTGAAAATAACGGTTGCTTAAAGGGACACTATAGTCACCCAGACCACTTCAGCTCAATGTCCCTCAGGTTTTAACCCTGCAGATGTACACATAGCAGTTTCAGAGAAACTGCTATGTTTACATTTGAGGTTAATCCAGCCTCTTCCTGACAGCCACTCGAGGCGCAACTGCGACGCTGGATGCAGGGGCGGACTGAGAACCCTCAGGGCCCCCGGGCAAAATAAATCAAGGGCCCCCTTACAGGCCCCACCCATACTCCGCAGCAAGCGCCACCCATGTCCCGCCTCCATGCACCGCCTCCAGCCACACCCTACACAATCTTTAGACACAAGGAACAAAAGTGCAATAATCCCTTCAAGGCCCCAGTAGAGACTACAATTGAGGGCTAATGGGCCATGGAGGGGGGTCTTTCTAGCAGAGGCTATCTCAGTGTCCTTTAGAGAGTGTGTTAGAAAGAATCCCCTCCAGGCCCTATTAGAGACTACAATGGAGTCTAACAGGCTTGGAAGGGGGTCTTTCTAACAGAGGCCATCTCAGTGTCCCTGCTGGAAACAGTCGCCTCCAGGCCCCAGTAGAGACTACAATTGAGGGCTAATGGGCCATGGAGGGGGGGAGCATTCTAGCAGAGGCTATCTCAGTGTCCTTTAGAGAGTGTGTTAGAAAGAATTTCCTCCAGGTCCCATTAGAGACTACAATGGAGTCTAATGGGGCCTGGAGGGGGGTCTCTCCAACACTCTGGTTCCTATTCACAATATAGCAACACAACATAGCTGATACCTAGGCCAAGTTGGCTCCTCTTACCTTAATTACTGTTGCTGGCTGGCAGTCTGTGGGCTTGCTGGAAGGCTGTGGGCTTACTGGCTGCGGCTGGCAGGCTGTGGGCTTGCTGGCAGGCTGTGGGCTTGCTGGCTACTGCCGGCAGGCTGTGGGCTTGCTGGCTGCGGCTGGCAGGCTGTGGGCTTGCTGGAAGGCTGTGGGCTTACTGGCTGCGGGCTTGCTGGCAGGCTGTGGGCTTACTGGCTACTGCCGGCAGGCTGTGGGCTTGCTGGCTGCGGCTGGCAGGCTGTGGGCTTGCTGGCTGCGGCTGGCAGGCTGTGGCTTGCTGGCTGGCAGGCTGTGGCTTGCTGGCTGCGGTTGGCAGGCTGTGGGGTTGCTGGCTTTAAGCCTAACTGGTGGCCTGTAGGCTGGCTGGCTGTCTACTGGCCAGCCTGTGGGCTGGCTGGCCTGTGGGTTGGCTGGCTTGCTGGCTACTGGGGCACTCGTAGATTATTTAAAGAAATAATCCATGCACAATAACCACTACTACTCTGTGTAGTCGTTATGGTGCCAGGAGGGCCGGGCCCCCCTCCCAGAGTAAGTAGTCAAACCGTTTAAGAACAGTTTGACAACTTACCTGGGGTCTGCTGGGATATGAGGCTGTAGTAGGGTATAGGAGCAGTGGTGCAATGTGTAAGGGGTGCAGTCTGTGTGAAAGGTTCAGTGTGTGTGAGGGGGTGTAGTGTGTGAATGTGTAGGGTGTGTGGGGCAATGTGTGTACGAGGGGGCTGTGTATGTGTGTGGCAGTGTTAGTATGGGGGGCTGTGTGTGTATGGGTGGGCAGTGTATGTGTGTGTGTGTGAGGCAATGTGTGTAAATGTGTATGGTGTGTGTGGGGGCAGTGTGTGTGTGGGCAGTGTGTGTGTATGGGGGGCAGTGTGTGAATGTGTATGGTGTGGGGGCAGTGTGTTTATGGGGCTAAAGTTCACTCTCACCACTGCGACCACCAGGAATACCTGGTGGTCACAGTGTTGAGAGTGAACTCTAGCCCGTAGCTCCAGGGCTAGAGTTTACTCTTGCAAGAGCCGTAACGTTGCCGTGGTAACCGCGGCAACGATCTGTGCTCGCGCAAGAAGGACCCAGAGGAGCTGCAGGCTGAGCTCCCGGGTCCTCTCTTCCTCCCTCCCCTGCCGGCTGCCCGCACGGTGCCTGCGGACAGGGGAGGGGGCAATTGCCCTCCTCTTACTCCCCCCTCCCCCTCTTCTTACCCCCTTCTTACTCCCACTCTCTTCTTACTCCCATTCTTACTCTCCCCTCTTCTTACCCCCTCCCCCCTCTTCTTACTCCCCTTCCTCTTTTTACCCCCTTTACTCCCCCCCTCTCTTCTTAATCTCCCCTCTTCTTACCCCCTCCCCCCTCTTCTTACTCTCCCCTCCCCCTCTTCTTACTCCTCCTTCCTCTTTTACTCCCCCTCCCCCTCTTCTTACTCCCCCCTCCCTTCTTACCCCCTCTCTTCTTACCCCCTCCCTCTTCTTACCCCCCTCCCTCTTTTTACCCCCCTACTCCCCTCTCTCTTGTTACCCCCCCTACTCCCCTCTCTCTTTTTACCCCCCTCCCTCTCTCTTTTTACCTCCCCTCCCTCTCTCTTTTTACCTCCCCTCTCTCTTTTAACCTCCCCTCTCTCTTTTAACCTCCCCTCTCTCTTTTAACCTCCCCTCTCTCTTTTAACCAACCCTCTCTCTTTTAACCTCCCCTCTCTCTTTTAACCTCCCCTCCCTCTCTCTTTTAACCCCTCCTCTCTCTTTTAACCCCCCCTCTCTCTTTTAACCCCCCTCTCTCTTTTAACCCCCCCTCCCTCTCTCTTTTAACCCCCCTGCCTCTTTTAAACCCCCCTCCCTCTCTCTTTTAACCCCCCTGCCTCTTTTAAACCCCCCTCCCTCTCTCTTTTAACCCATCTCTTTTAACACCCCCCCTCTCTTTTAACCCCCCCTCTCTTTTAACCCCCCCTCCCTTTTAACCCCCCTCCCTCTCTCTTTTTACCCCCCCTCTCTCTTTTAACCCCCTCTCCCTCTCTCTTTTAACCCCCTCTCCCTCTCTCTTTTAACCCCCCCTCCCTCTCTCTTTTAACCCACCCCTCCCTCTCTCTTTTAACCCCCCCTCCCTCTCTCTTTTAACCCCCCCCCCTCTCTCTTTTAACCCCCCCCCTCTCTCTTTTAACCCCCCCCTCCCTCTCTCTTTTAACCCCCCCCCTCCCTCCCTCTCTCTTTTAACCCCCCCCCCCTACCTCCCTCTCTCTTTTAACCCCCCCCCCCCTACCTCCCTCTCTTTACCCCCTCCCCGTAGCGTGGCCGAGAGGCTCTGCGTCCGCGGTGCCGACCGGATTGATAGGAAGGTGCACACACACTGAGTGTGCACCTTCCTGTCAGTCCGGCCGGGTACAGGAAACAGAAACTCCTGTTCCGCGCGGAACAGGAGTTTCTGTTTCCTGTACCCGGCCGGACTGACAGGAAGGTGCACACTCAGTGTGTGTGCACCTTCCTATAACTCCGGCCGGCACCGCGGACGCAGAGCCTCTCGGCCACGCTACGGGGAGGGGAGGTGAGAAGCTGCAGCCGCCTGAGCGCTCTTAAGAGAGCGCTCAGGCGGCTGCAGCATTTAAAGGGGCGGCCGGGCCCCCTGATGGCGGGCCCCCCTCCCGGCCGGGCCCTCGGACCATGTCCGAAGTGCCCGACCGGTCAGTCCGCCCCTGGCTGGATGCGAATTTCGCAACCATCGCACAGAGCGTCTATAGAAAAGCATTGAGAAATGCTTTCCTATGGACACTTTGAATGCGCATTCGGCTCCTCTGGCGTCGGACGGGGGAGCTGACATCGGACGGGGAGGAGAGGTCACCAGTGCCGGGAGCCCGGCGCTGGATTAAAGTAAGTAACTGAAGGGATTTTAACCCCTTCAGCGCCACGGGAGGGGGACCCTGAGGGTGGGGGGACCCTCAGGGCACTATAGTGTCAGGAAAACCGTTTTGTTTTCCTGACACTATAGTGATCCTTTAAATTCAATAAGAAAATTTAAAATAAACAAGTTGACTTGAGAGATCATGTACTGATGTCTTTTGGCAGCAGAAAACATGCCATAAACTATGCAAATAACATTGGCAGCTGCTTAAAGAAACACTATAGTGTTAGGAATAGAAATGAGTATCCCTAATGCTATGGTGCCCTAAGGTGACGGATGCAGTGCTGCCAGGATTTTTTTCCCCTCATATTGACAGTGACTAGAAGCAGTATAACCCTGCAATGTAAATATCACTGTTTCTGTAGCATGGCAATGTTTTCAACTGCAGGATTAAAAGGAGGGGCACATGACACCGAGTACACTTCATTGAGATGAAGTGGTCTGAGTGCCTATAGTGTGAGGTGGGACATAGTCCCCTTAGTTGGCTTCCTTTTGCAAGTCCATCTTTAGAATAATAAGACTTCAGGACATTCAAGAAAACTTAAAGGCACACTATTGGCACCAAAACCACTTCAGCTCAGTGTCCCATTTAGTCCTGTAATTAAAAATTATTGCAGTTTTTGAGACACTGCAATAATTACTTTGCAGGACTAAGGCTGCTTTCAGAACTGACAGCCACTAAAGGGGTTTCCAGGATTATAAGGGACTCTGAGTCCTTTAAATGATGCTGGACGTCTTCTTCAAGTGCATGTGGACGTCCAACATCAGTGAAACCCCCATAGGAAAGCACTGAGGCAATGCTTTCCTATGAGGAGGACCTAACACGCTCTCAGCACTTGTCGCACATGTACATTAGGTCCTCCGTCGTATGACGTCTGAGGAGGAGGCGGAGCATCCACCCAGCACTGAATGACATCAGCGCTGGAGTCGGGAAAGTGACTAAAGTAGTTAACCCTTTATGTGCCGCGGGGGGGGGGGGGGGGATGGGGTGGGCGTGAGGGGTCGATTTCTATTTCTAATTCTATAGAATCCCTTTAAAACATCGCACTAGGACCACCACTTTGCACCCATGACTATCCATCCTTATGGGTACTGCTCATAGGAATGCATATATATATATATATATAAGCATTATGCTGCTTACCCAGCATGTGTGCAATAGTCTGACGTATTATGAATGATTCGGTGTTGGTCAGATGGTTAAATGTTTTACTCATTTTTAGCACTATGTCTGTTATGGCCTTCAGTTCTATGGCTGACTGAATATCAAGTAAATGTAGTGCACAAAAGGCAACACATTCTGTACTTATAATATTAGTTCTAATAAATAAAGAAAAAAGAAACCAAGACAGTGAAGATAACTTTTAAATGTAACCCTTCTAGTGTGGTTACATTTAACCCTTTTAATTTACCTACATTGGCACATCTTAAGATAAGATGCATCTTGCTCTATGAATATATTGGTGCCTAAATAGGTACTAAAAACCTACTGTTGCTCTATTTTTCTACATTGGCATATCCTGGAGATTTTGATCCTGGAGATTTTGTCACACCTTACATTTTTCATTTTCATTAAGTTAATGCATGGTGCTTAATTGATTCTTAACCAGGGCTACTGCTACATGGTCGCTCTCTCTCTCTCTCTCTCTCTCTCTCTCTCTCTCTCTCTACTTCCGTGTTAACTACAATTCTCTCATATTTCATAATTTTGTTCTGCAGAAGCCAAACACACATTTTCTCTAGATAGATAGTTACAGACAGACAGAAACAGAAAGACACACACAGAGTTGGCAATACATACAGCGTTCTGTGTAAAGCATTTTTTTAACCTCCTGTTTTCCCTGAACATGACCCTAGTCATTCTGTACATTAGTGTCTAATTCTGGGAATATGACCTTGGTCGTTCTGTACAATTGCTGTTTCATTGTTTGTTCTGAGATTACAGTTAAGGAAAAAAAAAAAAAAAAAGGAAAGTCACGCACAGAGAGCAGAGGGTGTCAGAAGGGGTGGAGAATATGGGAGGGATCCCCATGTTTTGATATTGAAGCAGTACCCCTTGCTCATTGGTACTGAGGGATAGTATTCAGAAAAGTACTCAGTGTACTTTTGAATGTACTTTTGCTAATGGTTGGTGGGTGTTCAGGATAATGGTGAGGCTTCAGGAAATGTAGTCTGCCTCCTCTGCATGTTTATCCTCCTGTTGATTCACAAGCCCTCACGCCCTCCCCTTTTCTCTCTTTCCCTGTACTAATAACAGCTGCAGCGTGCTAAGGAAAAACATTAGTCAGAGGGTTTCTCAGAAAGAAATCATTTATCGTGTGCTGAAGGGTGTGCGTGGCAGGTGTATAGTTGCACATAAGGAAGATATATACTTTTAAATGCATGAGGACTATAGTTCACAAATGCCTCCCAGGCAGCGTGACAGGCTACTTGCAGTTTGGATTGCTGTGCTTGCCTGTAGAACAATAAAAGGGATGGCCAGTGTGCATTACACATGATTATTAGAGGTACTTAAGAAACATAAGCTTCACTCCAGGAAACTTAAAAGGAGGCGCTCATATTAAAAAGAAAGTAGCAGGTGTTTGTGGTATCTGCTATGGATGGGCGAATGCTTCGTCACATTCTCCAAAACACAAGAGCTGGTCACATTCATTCGATAGCATGCCCAACAAAAAGGAAGAGAATAACAAATTGAAAATACATATTGGAAGGCCTACTATTGTCCTGTTTCTTACACCCACCTCAGAATTTTGTATGAAATTACATCTTCCTTACTCAATGTGTGGCAATAGGTGAACTCATAATAAGTAACTAAGCAAGCAAACCTGGTTCCGCAGAATCACCTAATAACAAAGGGGAACCTGACAGGTGGCATTCTTTGTACTCTTGGACCATCCATATTTTTTACCCTCCTCTTCCAAAGTTCAAGGTTATATGGGTTGGGATGTTTTGCTGACTTGCTCCCATTATGTTAATTATCAATCCTTTCATCAAACATAGGGGTGCGAGTAAAGAAAGAGACAGTCATTTGACCAATCTTTTCTTATTGTCTAGGTGACATTGTTAATATATGTATTATTTTTTTTTACTTTTTTACTTCCTAGACATAAAGTAGGCAGAGAGATTGGAGAGAGGATATGTAAATACCCCTGCTTGAACGTTTGATGACTTCCTCCTACTGCAAACAGGGTATAGCTACTACGGTAGTCACCATCACCTGGACCTTCAGACAGACTATTTATGTAGATCGCAGGATCCCTTTAGCTCTGGGATAAAGCAAGAGAGCTAGGCCTGAAAGCCGCATGTGTCTTTTTAAAGACAACAGCTATAGGATTGCATGGATACCTGCCTGGAAGAAGGGCTGCAGCGGAAGAGGCAGAGGGGACGATACCTGCCTAGAAGGAGAGCTGCAGCCTAGTCAGGTGGAAAAGCTCCAGAAGGACCCCAATCAAGCTTCAGCGACTGGGGCTGAAGTGATCCAGGGTCCCTGCAAGTGGCTAGGAAGCTCCGTCACATTTGATGGCAGCGGTGGGATGGCTTCCTAGCGACTTGGGAAACGTCCATGGGATACCAGCGCATCTCCTGGAGAGGGATAGCTACTTCATCCTTTTTGGGAAAGGAGTTCCAGAGGAGAGTGTAGGAGGGATTGGCTGTCTTCGGAGACGATCCATAAGCAGAGGTGCCCACAGACTTGGAGCAGGCAAGCATTGCATGCTCGGACTCTTACAGAGTTTCTGTTTGAGGTGCTAAGCGACTGGCCTGGTATGGCTCAAATGTTTAGATGGAGACCTTCCAGGCTACCTGGAACCAGGTGAACATTAATATACAAGCCAAGAGAGACCACGAGTTCCTGATGGATAAAACGAGGAAAGGAGGTGTCCAGTGAAAAGAGGTTTGCAGCAGCCCTTCGGCAGAGGTGGTGCAACTGATCTGGGAGGATGTGCCCACAGATTTAATTGACTTTACATCACAGGATGTTAGCCTCCCTCCTGTCAGGATCGGGACAGGGATCCAACACGCAGAGTACAAACAGTAGCCAGATACGTATACCGGACTTTAGAATGGCCGGACTAACGTAAGTAGTACAGTATAGAATGGTCAAAGACAAGCCGAGGTCGAGGGTAACAGAAGACAGGTAAGCAAGAGACAAGCCGAATCAAGGGTAACAGAGATAAGCAGAGTAAGGTAAACAAGCCGGGTCAAAACCAAAAGGGATAATAGAATACACAAGCACTGAGTGACTAGAACAAGCTAGAACCACGACAGGGCAATGAGCTAATGAACGAAGCTCTGTTAAATACCCTGTTCAGAGCAGTAACCACGCCTCCGAGGCGTCCTGATTGGTCCTGCAGCAATTGAGTGACAGGTCGTTCCGGAGGAGTGTCCTGATGACAACTTCCTGCCTAGATGCTGTAAAAGGCAGTCACTCCCTCGCGGCCGGCCTTGCATGACCGGATAGACCGTGGGGAAGGGAGCCATCAGGCCGTCTGGATGGAGGAACAGCTAAGTCTCTACCTCTTTCGGAGGTAGAGACCGCAGGTACCCTGACAGTACCCCCCCTCTCAGATACGCCCACCGGGCGGAATACACCAGGGCGAGAAGGGAATCGAGAGTGAAACGCCCTGCGGAGACGGGGAGCATGCACCTCCTCCTGAGGTACCCAACTTCTCTCCTCAGGACCATAACCCTTCCAATCGACCAGATATTGCAGTCTCCCCCGGGAGATTCGAGAATCAACGATGGAATTGACCTCATACTCCTCCTGACCCTCCACCTGAACTGAGCGGGGAGGGGCGATCGTGGAGGAGAACCTGTTACATATTAATGGTTTTAGCAAGGAAACATGAAATGAATTAGGAATGCGTAAGGCATTAGGCAACGCTAAACGATACGCAACTGGGTTAATTTGAGACAGTACCCTGTAAGGTCCAATATATCGAGGAGCAAACTTCATGGACGGCACTTTTAACCGAATGTTTCTAGTACTTAACCATACTCTATCGCCTGGAACAAACACCGGTGCTGCCCTTCTACGTTTGTCAGCGTGTTTTTTAACCAGCGTAGAATTGTGCAGAAGGATTTGTCGAGTCTGATCCCACAACTCTCTTAAATTGGCAACATGAACATCCACCGACGGTATCCCTTGAGAAGAAGACTCCGAAGGAAGGATGGAAGGATGAAAGCCATAATTCAAGAAAAAAGGGCTAGAATGCGTAGAATCACAAATGAGATTGTTATGTGCAAACTCCGCCCAAGGAATCAAACCGACCCAATCGTCCTGGTGTTCTGAAACGAAACAACGTAAATATTGTTCAACTTTTTGGTTAGTGCGTTCAGCAGCTCCATTGGACTGAGGATGATAGGCAGAGGAGAAATTCAATTTGATGCCTAGTTGGGAGCAGAATGATCTCCAAAAACGGGAAACAAATTGGGAGCCTCTGTCAGAGACAATTTGGGAAGGTATCCCATGCAAACGGAAAATCTCCCTGGCGAATATCTCCGCTAATTCGGGCGAAGATGGGAGTTTAGGTAAGGGAATGAAGTGAGCCATTTTAGTAAATCTGTCTACCACAGTGAGGATGACAGTCTGCTTTTTAGAGATAGGCAAATCAACAATGAAGTCCATTGCCAGGCAGGACCAAGGCTTTTCAGGAACCTCTAAAGGGTGCAGAAATCCGCATGGAAGCGAATGGGGTAGCTTGGTCTTGGTACAAACTTCACATGCCCCGATGAATTCTTTAATATCCTTGCGTAAGTCAGGCCACCAAAAATCTTTAGAGACCAGCGCATAAGTCTTGCCGATGCCAGGATGCCCAGCCACCTTGCTGTTATGGAGACAGCGTAGCACCTCCAGCTGGAGAGCAGCAGGAACGAAGTGTCGATCCCCAGGAGTCTGTTTGGGTGCCAAATGCTGAAACTTCATGATCTCAGAAAGCAATGGAGAGTGAATCCTGAGATTCGTGTTCGCGATGATATTCCCCTTAGGAACTATGGAGGACAGAAGTGGTTTAGTTATAGTGGATGGTTCATATTGACGAGACAAAGCATCGGCTTTAGAGTTCTTAGAACCAGGTCTATACGTAAGTACATAATTAAAGTGAGTGAGGAACAAAGCCCAGCGAGCCTGCCTGGCGGACAAGCGCTTAGCCTCCCCAATATAAGACAAGTTCTTATGATCCGTTAGAATAGTAACAGGGTGTAGTGTCCCTTCCAGTAAATGTCTCCACTCCTTTAAAGCCTTAATGACCGCTAACAGTTCCCTCTCCCCGATGTCATATCTGCTCTCAGGCCCAGAAATTTTTTTAGAGAAGAAACCACAAGGGTGTAACGGTTTATCCACCCCTAACCTTTGAGACAGAACAGCCCCAACTCCTGTCTCAGAAGCATCGACCTCGAGCAAGAAAGGCAGAGTCGTATCAGGATGAACTAGAATGGGAGCTGAGGCAAAAAGTTCCTTGAGAGTCTTAAAAGCACCAAGAGCTTCCTCAGACCAGAACTTAGTATCAGCCCCTTGTTTGGTCATATTGGTAATAGGCGCAATGATAGAGGAGTAACCCTTAATGAAGCGCCTATAGTAGTTGGAAAAACCAATAAACCTTTGGATAGCCTTGAGTCCTTTGGGCAAAGGCCAGTCTAAAATAGATTGGAGTTTACCAGGATCCATTTTAAAACCTTCCCCAGAAATCACGTACCCCAGAAAGTCTACCTGAGACTGATCAAAACTGCACTTCTCCAATTTGCAGTATAGACCATGTTGCAGAAGTTTGTGTAACACCTTTCTGACCTGTCTATGGTGAGTCTCAATCTCCTTAGAGTGTATTAGTATGTCGTCCAGGTAAACAATAACACACTCATGCTGAAACTCCCTAAGTACCTCATTAATCAACTCTTGAAATACTGCAGGAGCATTGCATAGTCCAAATGGCATAACAGTGTATTCGTAATGGCCATACCGGGTATTGAATGCCGTCATCCACTCGTGACCTTGCTGGATTCTCACCAAATTGTAAGCCCCTCTGAGATCTAACTTGGTGAAGATTTTGGAGCCCTTAAGACGATCAAATAACTCGGTAATCAGTGGGATAGGATAGGCATTTCTGACAGTTATTTTATTCAAGCCTCGGTAATCGATACAAGGTCTCAGCGTGCCATCCTTCTTCTTAATGAAAAAGAACCCCGCCCCGGCCGGAGAAGAAGACCTCCTGATGAATCCCTTTTCTAAACTCTCCTGAATATACTCCTCTAGAACCGAGTTTTCCTGAACAGACAAAGGATATACATGGCCCCTCGGAGGCATAGTCCCGGGTAGAAGCTTAATTTTACAGTCAAATGACCTGTGTGGCGGCAAAGAATCGGCATTCTTCTTGTCAAACACTGCCCTTAAGTCTAGGTAAAGGTCTGGTATTTGTCTTTCTGTGGACTGAGTAGGATTCTCCTGTATGTTAATATTAGCTAATGGAGAAACCTTGCACAAACACCGATCCTGGCAGCCCTGGCCCCACGAGAGTATCTCCCCTAACTCCCAATCAATAATAGGGTTATGTTCTTTCAACCATGGGTACCCCAGAACTATGGGAACGGAAGGAGACGAAATGAGTAGAAGAGATAAATTCTCCACGTGTAGGATACCAACATTTAACTCAATGGGTATGGTCTCACGAAAGATAACAGGGTCTAGTAGTGGTCTACCATCTATGGCCTCAACGGCCAATGGTGTCTCCCTTAGCTGAGATGGGAAATTGTTTTTACTAGCAAAGGCTTGGTCGATAAAATTCTCAGCAGCACCGGAATCTATCAAAGCCATAGCCCTTACTACTTCCCTCCCGCAAGTTAAGGAAACTGGTAGCAGAAGCCTGTGATCTTTATAATTAGGAGTAGAGGACAAAATAGAAACACCCAAGGTCTGTCCTCTAGAGAGACTTAGGTGCGAGCGTTTCCCGGGCGGTTAGAACAGTTCGAGAGTAAATGACCCTTAGCTCCACAATACATACACAAACCCTCTCTTCTCCTGTACTGTCTTTCCTCCTCAGAGAGGCGGGTATACCCTATCTGCATAGGTTCAGGAAGCAAAGATACCGTGGAGTCAGGACTTGGAAAAGCGGGGGCTAACCTAAAAAAGGTCTCCGGTTCCTCTCTCGAGTGTTCTGTCTCTCTCTTAAACGTTCATCTATACGAGAGATGAACGAAATTAAATCCTCTAAATTTTAAGGGAGTTCTCTGGTAGCAACCTCATCAAGGATTACTTCAGATAAGCCATTCAAAAATACATCCATATACGCCTGCTCATTCCACTTGACCTCTGACGCCAGAGACCTGAACTCTAGTGCATAATCCACCAGTGTTCGGTTTTCCTGTTTCAGACGCAACAGTAATCTGGCTGCATTAACCTTTCTACCTGGAGGGTCAAATGTTCTTCTAAAAGCAGCTACAAAGGCGTTATAGTTATAAACTAATGGGTTATCGTTCTCCCATAATGGGTTGGCCCATCTCAGAGCTTTCTCAATAAGGAGGGTGATAATAAATCCTACCTTTGCCCTATCTGTAGGATAAGAGCGAGGTTGCAATTCAAAATGGATACTAATTTGGTTTAAGAAACCACGACACTTCTCAGGAGCCCCACCATAGCGTACTGGGGGGGTAATGCGAGAAGAAGCACCCACTGTGGCTACCTCTAGACCTGAACCGACAGGAGAAACAGGGGTATTACGTATCTCCTCTGGTGGGTTATTGGCACGAGATAATAGAGCCTGTAGCGCAAGCGCCATCTGATCCATTCTGTGATCCATGGCTTCAAACCTAGGATCAGGAGAAGCAAGCTGACTGTTTGTACTTGCAGGATCCATTGGCCCTGTCGTAATGTCAGGATCGGGACAGGGATCCAACACGCAGAGTACAAACAGTAGCCAGATACGTATACCGGACCTTAGAATGGCCGGACTAACGTAAGTAGTACAGTATAGAATGGTCAAAGACAAGCCGAGGTCGAGGGTAACAGAAGACAGGTAAGCGAGAGACAAGCCGAATCAAGGGTAACAGAGATAAGCAGAGTAAGGTAAACAAGCCGGGTCAAAACCAAAAGGGATAATAGAATACACAAGCACTGAGTGACTAGAACAAGCTAGAACCACGACAGGGCAATGAGCTAATGAACGAAGCTCTGTTAAATACCCTGTTCAGAGCAGTAACCACGCCTCCGAGGCGTCCTGATTGGTCCTGCAGCAATTGAGTGACAGGTCGTTCCGGAGGAGTGTCCTGATGACAACTTCCTGCCTAGATGCTGTAAAAGGCAGTCACTCCCTCGCGGCCGGCCTTGCATGACCGGATAGACCGTGGGGAAGGGAGCCATCAGGCCGTCTGGATGGAGGAACAGCTAAGTCTCTACCTCTTTCGGAGGTAGAGACCGCAGGTACCCTGACACCTCCCCAGCGGCAGATGAGAATCCAGCATGTGGAGTTACACCCCAGCCAGCCTCCCTCCCAAGGGGCAGATTGTAACACAGCGAGAGGAGGTAGAGGTAGCTGGACTTTCCCACTAGCAGAGTGAAACCTCAACAGAAGAGCTGGCAGCAGGGCAGAGAGTTGCTAGACTCTGTCTACAACAGTCGGTGGCACAGGACTCTCGGACACCGTATTGGCCACCGAACTTGCAGCCACCACTCCAGCTGAAGTGCTGACATTGGGACAAAGTGCCACTGTCCTCTGCCCCCAACCTACTGTTGTTCCTGCAGGTGTAAGAGTGGGGGAGAGCTCTACATTAGTGGATGAGCCAGAGGAGCTAACCGCACCTCAAGCTGATGAGCTGGCATCGGGACAGAGTGCAGCTGGCCTCTGTCCCCAACTACTAAAAGAGGATAATTGCCCTGTATTGGTAGAGTGGACTACAGCCTCCACCCAACCCTCTCAGACATCTCCCCAGCAGCAGTTGGTCCTTCAGGGAGAAGAGAGTAACATCGCCCCTCCACAGCAGCAACTCGTGTTACCGGGAGTGGAAACAATCGGTCTCTCTCCCCAGCGGCAGCCAGAGCAATTGGGAGCTAAGACAACCGGTCTCACTCCCCAGCAGCAGGCAACGTCACAGGGAGTGGGGACAGCCGGTCTCACTCCCCAGCGACAGCTGGAGCAAATGGCAGTGGAGACAGTTGGTCCCCCTCTACAGCGGCAGTTCTTGTTACAGGGAGAGGAGACAACCAGTTTCTCTCCCCAGCGGCAGTGCTTGTTACAGGGAGAGGAGACAACCGGTCTCTCTCTCCAGCGGCAGGTGGAGCAACTGGGACTGGAGACAGTTGGTCCCCCTCCCCAGCGGCAGGACAAAGGAGTTCCAAGATAAAGCATTATGCCGAAGGCTACCAGGTTAGCTGGACGTTTTGGGTGGGCTTCAAGACTAACTCAGGTACAGACTGATTGGAGGCCTGGTACCTGATTAGTCTACCTTTGGGGGGGAAGATATGTGATGGTAGTCACCATCACCTGGACCTTCAGACAGACTATTTATGTAGGTTGCAGGATCCCTCTAGCTCTGGGATAAAGCAAGAGAGGTCAGCCTGAGAGTGACAAGTGTCTTTTTAAAGACAAGAGCCATAACATTGCAGGCGGATGTGGATACCTGTCTGGAAGAAGGACTGCAGTGGAAGAGGCAGAGGGGACTATACCTGCCTGGAAACAGGGTTGCAGTGTATGATGGAGACGGGACGATACCTGCCTGGAAGGAGAGCTGCAGCCTGGTCAGGTGGAAAAGTGCCAGGAGGACCCCAGTCAAGCTTCGGCGGCTGGGGCTGAAGAGTTCCAGGGTCCCTGCAAGTGGCTAGGAAGCGGACTGGGTGGAGGTACTCAGTCGGAGTAGGGTCATAATCTATACAAAGCATATTATCTGGAACAAGCATCATTTACCCCACATTCTATTGGGGATTTAGATACTTGTTCTATACATATTTGCTGCATATTCATTTAGGAACTCAGTTCCTTCATCCAATCTTTCTATTTCTATTTTTATTTTTATTTATTTTTTATATTTCATTCTTTTTATTTTTACAATTTTGTCCTATGTTTAGGTTTAAATCCATACGTATTTATTCCTCCCTTTATATCCATTTCCTCTCAGCACTTATTTGCTTTTTATCCATGATCCATCATTTAAAGGGACACTACACACTGGGTATTTAAAGGTATGGCATTAGCTATATTCCCACAACTTATCGTTATCATCCACACATAGTGCTTGAGCCATTAGCCACCTAGCTAGCTCCTGGATTCTATACTCCTTTTAGAGTGTTTCTTTACTTATTTTGGAGGAATGTTTAGACTTGGCCGTAGCTTTACAACTGTGTGGAACCGGTGTTGGTATGGATGCAGTCGACAGGGCAGTCTGAGCCTGTAATAGGGCTTGAGTAAAGGTGTGTGGCAAAGAAGTCGACATCATGCCCATAGCAGACATCAAAAAAGCCTGCGTCATAGACCTGGACATTGAGGTGTCCAAAACTGCCTGGATGTCTGCAGTAGCCGGAAAATAAGGGGACAAAACCCCTTCCCCCACAAGGGTCATCGTGGGGGACATGAGGGGTCGCATGAGACCCAGAGGTCATGGCCAAATCTCTGTGAGACATGGCCGGCACATCCATAAGGCGGCACAGGCGGCAGTGGTATAATCAGAGGCGGCGAGGGAGCTCTAATCTCCCTGCTCTGCTCCCTCATGCGCTGATGCTGCGGGAGCCAGAATATGACATCATATTGCGACTCCCGGCATCAGTAGACAGCCTGCGAGGGAGCCGAGCAGGGAGAATAGAGCTCCCTCGCTGCCTCTGATTATACCACTGCCGCACGCCGCCCAGCAGCCCCACTGGACCCCTGGGACATATCCACGCCAGCTCTCCAGGTAGGGAGGCTGGGTGGAAAATGTTTATTTATAAAAAGAATAATTAGTGAGTGTATGTGATGTGCATGTGTGAGCGTATGTGTGAGTGAGTGAGTGTGTGTGTCTGTAAGTGAGTGTGTCTGTGAGTGACTGAGTGTGTGTGTCTCTGAATGTGTGTGTGTGTGTATGTGTGTGAGTGAGTGTGTGTGTGTGTTTGAGTGAGTGTGTGTGTCTGTGAGTGAGTGAGTGAGTGTGTGTCTGTGAGTGATTGTATGAGTGTGTGCATGTGAGTGTATATATGAGTGTATGAGTGTGTCTGTCAGTGTATGAGTGTGTTTGTCAGTGTATGATTGTGTGTCTGTCAGTGTGTGTTTGTGAGTTTCTGTCAAATCAATGAGAGTATGTTTGTCATTGAGTCTGTGTGTGACTATCAGTGTGTCTGTCAATGAGTTTCAAACAGTGTGTGTCTGTCAGTGTGTGTGTGTGTCAATGAATGAGTGTGTGTCAGATCAGTGAATCTGTGTCTGTCAGTGATGTCTGTGGGTTTGTCATTGAGTGTGTGTGACTGTCAGTGTGTATACACTGTACCTGGCCAGACTGACAGGAGGTGCTCACTGAGAAAGCACTCCCTGTCAGTCCGGCTGGGTACAGAAAACTGAAGCTCCTGTAGGGGATCTGCTCTGCTCGGCAAAGCTACAAGAGAGGTAGGAGGCACGCCAGGAAGAGGAGTGTGACCACTAAGAGGGTGGTGAGTACACAAAGGGACAGGGAAGGGAGGGAAGAGAAACACCAAGGGACAGGGAAAAGAGGGGGGGAGGGGAGAAGAACACTAAGGGACAGGGAAGGGAGGGGACCACTAATGGACGGGGAGGGGCCGGTTTAGAGGCACATAGGTGAACATGTTATTTTTGGGGGGTGTGGGCGTAAAAACGCATCTTCGCCTATGTACCCAAAAATCCTTGCACCGGCCCTGCTTTCAGACTGCATGATAAGTGCAAAGTATAATAGAATAGTATAGCTAAAGGAGGAAACCTAAAATAGGGTTGATTAACCCACAAGGGAAAAAAAGCTGAAATAAACTCACAGTTAAGTGAAACAAGGCAGAGAGAGGATAAGAGCTGTCCGTTCACCAAAACTGCTAAACCCCAACAAGGTTTAAACAGGAAGGCTGTCGGCTAAAACGGCGCGAAATTCCACAGAATGGTGAAATTTTGTGAAGTGAATGCGAACGAACGGTCGTTCGCGTCAATATCCTATTAAAAGTAAAGTTGAATAAACGAACGGTAAAAAGTAACAAACCGCGCGCATGCGGATCTTGACAGAAAACCCACAAATAGAAGTAAACTACCGAACGGGGGCAAACGCCGAAGTTTGTTCACGGAATTAGAATTAATGTAAACTGATGAACTGGAAAAACTACCGAACGCCGCAAGACCCCCTTCAGCCCCCAAATGGTTTACCTGAAGGAAACAGGAGACAAAAATAAACGCAAGGAGAGCAATTATAGAATTAGTAATACTTGGATAAATATAAATATGAAAGAAATTAATAAATAACAGTGAAATAACAGTAAATAAAATAAAATGCTAAATTAAAATGATAAATAAACTACAACAATAATATAAACGGCATAACATCAATGTCCCACAGTTAAGAGAACTATGGGAGCAGTGTACTTAACTGAGGGAGCAGCAAAGAAAGAGGAAGTGATCTAATGGTTATCGTCTTTCCTACGTGGGTTAATCCTTTACAAATGTTTTGAATACTATTATATGATATATATTGTGATTGATGTATATTTTGCAGTAAATAACGATGCATACATCCAGTTACGGCTTGGAGATTACCATATTGTTCTATCTTACAGCTTAACTTCGAGGTCACGTTGGTGATTCCGTACAGACTGCCTGTTGTGGATTTGTTTTCTTTATGGTTCTGGATGTTCTGTTTCTCTTCGGAATTACAAGAAAGAGGAAGTGATCTAATGGTTACCACCGATTATGCCAAGGACTGAATGCTGATTGGCTGTTCAGGTTACTAGGAAGATTGACCTCTGATGTTATATGAATACGTTTGATGATTTTTTTTACGTTATATTTCTTTGCTGCTGAGGGAAATAAAGAAAGAGTGCAGCATAATAGGAGCCTCCGTGTCTTAATAAAATCATGTGCACACTGTGTGCTGAGAGCTAGTGGAGTAGAGCTAAGAGAGGACTAGGAAGATGGACATAGAGAGCTGCGGCATTATACAGAGACATTGTACTTTGTGGGGATCTCTGTACTAGGGCTCTGTGTAATCCATCACAGTGATCCTGATTGCGACTTGTTATAAGTATCTCCTTATTGTGCCCAGCTCTGTGTATTATATCTATTTTTTTTTACGCTGCTCCATTTATTTTATAGATATCTTTATGTTGTGCTCAGCTTGTTTTATTGTATGAGCATCTCTGTATTGTGCTCAGCTCTCTGTATTGTATGAGTATCTCTGTACTGTATAGGGAGGACTTAAATTCCAGGTGAGGAGTGTGGTGCCCTACCATATTAAAATTTCACCAGCCACTGGAGAGAAGGCAGATCTATTATCAAAATGTATCTCCACCCTGTATTTTATTGTTCCATATGACTTACTTATTTCATGCAAGAATTTAATAAAAACTGTTTATCCTTAATGTGGACTCAATGTAACAATTTATTTACAGGGCATTTTTTCTTTTTTATTCTTTATTTTTGCATGCATGAAGAATGATACATACTTGCTGGTAATGCCACAATAGCAGATACCGGCTATTCGTGGGTAACAGAAATATGGCATAGATTAAGACTGCACATATGTTTACAATAATCAAGCTTGTCTTTGGGTAAAACGTTATCAAGAAAAGAATAAAAACAAATCTGGAAATCAGCTACGCAAACTGACATTAAGATTAAATAAAGTTACATGTCTGAATATCTAAAGCATGTATGTTCGCCCTGGAGCTTGCTGTTTTAGCATAATAGAAGATACACCTCTCACATTGGGTAGTTTATGTCGAGCATTAATGATTAAAAATAATAATATAAATAATAATATACTGCATGCCTGGCTAAACATATGATTGAAAACGTGAGCCGCTGGGGAGGGAGGCTAACATCCTTTGATGTAAAGTCAATTAAATCTGTGGGCACATCCTCCCAGATCAGTTGCACCACCTCTGCCGAAGGGCTGCTGCAAACCTCTTTTCACTGGACACCTCCTCTCCTCGTTTTAGCCATCAGGAACTCGTGGTCTCTCTTGGCTTGTATATTAATGTTCACCTGGTTCCAAAAGTGAGCTTAAGTAGAGGCATGTATGGATCTGAAAAGAAAGGCATAATGCCTGAACGTATGCGCATCGTGATATTTTGCGCAAGCTAACTATAGACATTGTCGATTAACTGTAGCTTAATATATATTAAAGGTAGCTAGGAAGGTTAGTTTCAGACTATGATACTGTAGTTTATTCTGTCCAGTTTAGGGTGATATATGTGGGCAATGCATGCTGCTTGTAGGTAGCTGGGTGGCTGCTTTAACTAAGGGAGACGATAATTCACCCTAGAGGCCCTTGTAGCCAAGCTTAAGTATGGTTAATGAGGGTGGCATACCGTGGTAGCTTGGATCTCGTATGTGCAATACCCATACTAGGTAGGTTTGGGTCGGTGGGGCACATAAGCAAAACATCCTCACAAGTCTCTGCTTAGCCGATGCCCTCTGTGAGCTTAGCGTGGTCCCTCTGCAAGCCGGCTATCAGTATGCTTCGTGGCTCTGTCAGGGCTGGCTTGGAAGTGTTGTATGGCAATCCAGGAGAAGTGTGTGGCACCTTGCATGGGAGACTGGCTCCCTGTCTCGCCTGGGTAGGTTTACGCCTGCTGAGTGTCGTTAGCCATTGCTATGATGTGAGTGCTGGCCTGCTGTGCCTCCATCTCTACCGCCCGCTTCTGGCCAGCCAAGGCGCTATAATGGGTGCTTATAGCTGTTGGTATCGAGCCAGCTTGTGCCTGGAAGCTGTGCTGTTTATTGTGAGCGCGGGGAGAAAACATTCCCTCCCTTTGCCTTCAGCGCACATGGCATCTGCCATTTTAGATGAAGTGCCTGGGCCACAGATCGGGGTGGTATTGTCGCTGGGCCTTGGTTGCGTTGCAGCAGTCGGGGCCACAGGGTGAGGACCGGGATAAACCCCACCGGTCCAGAGGGGGGGGGGGGACACAGCCAGTTCCACGTGGATTTGGGCCTCTTGCTTGGCATTGTTAGGCAGTATAGCGGAGGAGCCAGCCTCTCCCTGGATCCAGTGCCCCCTTTGCACCGATGACTATTGCTGTCTGTCTGCTTTTAGGTCGGAAATCAATGGTGAATGGTTTGAAGTTTAGTAGATTGTAGGAGCTGATCTTTCTTGAGACCGTCCAGCTCGGTGGTCTGGCCCCCTCCCGCCCCCCTCCCCCCCCCTTATAAGGCATTTTTGTTCATCTCCATTTTCTGACACAAGTGACACAGACTCACCACTCCCCTTGATCTATTGTTTATGCAGGGAAATAGACTCCTGCTCAGCAAGTTTCTTAGAGCAGAAATCCTGAGCTGAATCCCTGCTTAAGACAAAGAGGAACAACAACTCTGGGATAAATTGGGACTCTTCCAACATTAACAACTAAGTTTTGTATGTTTAGTCATTTATGATATTAATGGGACTGCGAAACCCGCTTAAACTTGTACCCCTGCCCGTTATCTATCGAAACTAGCACTGACTTGTAGATAAGTCAACTCCGCATTTTAAAATGAAGTTTACAACTAAAATTTCTTGACTTATACACGAGTATATATTACATAGTTACATAGCTGAAAAGAGACTTGCGTCTATCAAGTAAAAAAAAAGGCAAAAAAAAAAAACAAACAGTTTGAAGCACTTCGAATTTTGCAACAAACTAGGAAAAGAATCCTTCTTGACCCCAGAATGGCAGTCAGATTTATCTTTGGATCAAGCAGCTATTACCCTACTTTGAAAAATGATATCCTTAAATATTCTGTTTTTGCAAGTATGCATCTAGTTGCTGTTTGAACATCTGTATGGACTCTGATAAAATCACTTATTCAGGCAGAGAATTCCACATTCTTAGTGTTTTTACAGTAAAAAAAAAAAAAGAACTTTCCTTTGCCTTAGTCGAAATCTTCTTTCTTCCAGTCTAAACCCATGTGTCCTATGTAAAGTCCGGTCTATGAATAGATTTCCACACAATGGTTTGTATTGGCCCCGAATATATTTGAATAATGTTATCATATCCCCTCTCAGGCGACTTTTTTCTAAACTAAAGAGGTTTAAATCTGTTAACCTTTCTTCATAGCTGATATGTTCCATTCCTTTAATTAATTTTGTAGCCCGCTTCTGCACTTTTTCTAGTGCCATAATATCCTTCTTTAGAACAGGTGCCCAAAATTGCACAGCATATTCAATATATGGTCTTACCAATGATTTATAAAGAGGCAAAATTATATTCTCATCCCGAGAATGAATGCCCTTTTTCATGCATTACAATACCTTTCTGGCCTTAGCCACTGCTGATTGACATTGCACATTGTTGCATAGTTTGCTGTCTATAACAATTCCCAAGTCCTTTTCGTGTGTTGTTATCTCTAATTCGCTTTCATTAAGGGTATACGTTGCTTGTGGATTCTTTACACCGAAGTGAATAACTTTGCATTTTTCAACTTTAAATTTCATTTGCAATTTGAGTGCCCAGTCCCCCAGTCTATCTAAATCCCTCTGCAGCAAAGTAATATCTTGCTCACATTGTATCACTTTACAGAGTTTTGTGTCATCTGCAAACACTGAAACATGACTTTTAATGCTTTTTTCAAGATCATTTATAAACATGTTAAATAGAAGGAGTCAGAGAACAGAACCCTGATGGACACCACTTCCCACCTCTGTCCAGCTTGAAAATTTACCATTGATGACAACTCTTTGTACTCTATTTTTAAGCCAATGTTCTACCCAAGAACAAGCATTTTCATCTAGACCGATTTCCTTGAGTTTGAACACTAATCTATTGTGTGGAACTGTATCAAATGCCTTGGCAAAATCCAAATAGATCACATCCACTGCAACATCCTGATCTATACTTCTACTTACTTCTTCGTAGAACGCAATCAAGTTTGTTTGACATGACCTGTGCTTCATAAAACCATGCTGATTTTTGCTGATAACCATGCTGATAACCATGTTCTTCTCAAGGAATTCTTGAATATTATCCCTTAATGACCTTTCAAATATTTTCCCAGCCACAGAAGTTATGCTCACAGGTCTATAATTTCCAGGCAGGATTTTGAACCCTTTTTGAATATAGGAACCACATCTGCCTTCCTCCAATCCTCCGGAACACTTCCTGAAAGAAAAGAAAAAAAAGGTTCACTTATTTCTACACTTAGTTCCTTAAGTACTCGTGGATGAATACCGTCAGGCCCTGGAGCTTTGTTTATATTAACTTTCTTTAGTTGCTGCAGCACCTTGTCTTGAGTTAACCAATTACAATTATTCTGCAAGTTTTTAGCAGCAATCATTTGCAAATCTATTGCCATGGGTTCCTCCTTAGTATATACGGAGGAGAAATCGTTATTTCAAATTTCTGCCTTTTCCTGGTCTTCATTAACTAACACCCCCATTCCAGTTTTTAGTGTTACTGCACTTTCATTTTTTGGTTATATATGCTAGTCAAACTGTAAGGTATTAATAGTATGTGAAAATATGCATCTATTAGCCAACACTGCAATAAAACTTAGTATGTCCATTTACATTTTAATAGGTCTTAGGCTACACCTGGTTTGTAATGGTATGGTCTATTGTTTGTAAAATATTTCTTACTGGTTTCTAATAAATGTCTTATTGTTTGGTCACCAAATAGTTTACTGGCTAAGTCTGATGATGTCATCTTATGAAGGGGTCTGCTGATTGGGGAAGATACCAGACAATAGCAGACTATTTCCCCTGGAAATACAGCAGAGAGAGAACATAAAGCTGAACATTCACAGTGGTAAAAAGCAGAAAGGGTTTTAACTGCACATCATCTGATACAGTATGAAAGTACCAGGACCCCTGCCACGACTCTAAGCCTTATTCCAGCCAGCCCTGATTGTGAGTGGTAACATATCATAAAACACTTTATTTTACTTTGGTGAAATTACTGTCTTTGTATATATACAACCCCTCCACCACTAGTGTCCAATGCAACAAATACACTGAATGTATGAAAGAAATTAGAATTACGTTTACAGTTTCCTAGCGGACCCCCTGCAATCAGCCAATCCTTACCAAATACAATGGGAATATAGCTGTAAGTTTATAAGAAATAAACTGAAATTATTGTGATATTTTTAAGGGAATAGAGCATGCACCACTCAGAGCATGCACAACCAACAGCCAGTGCGTAAGTTCCAATAACAAGTTGACTGCATTTTGCTTGATTTATTTATTTTAACAGAGTGCCTGTCATTAATGTTCCTTCACGTGGCAGGTTAACTGATTTTGGAAGCCTATAGCATAAAACAAAGGTGATATCTGACAACAACAGGAGTACTTAAAATCGGATCCCAACTAGGATCATGCGACACAATAATTCTGTCCAGTTTATAATTACATCTTCCTATGTCATCACAATCCAGTCTCTAAAGACCTTATATTAGCTTTGAATGTCCTGCTTATTGAGATTTTGGTAATTCGCTGCAGCCTTGCAGTTCTTAACCGTGTGGAACATTTTAGGATAGATTGTATCTCCAATAAAACCTGTATTTTGCTGTCATACATGCACTGGGTGAGATGAGGAAATGATGATTGACTATGAAGAGGACAAACCATCGTTTTTTCACTTATTAACCAATACTTTTTTTAGATAATAGGCTAGACCTAAGAAGCAAGAATATAACTCACTAATTTTCTCCCAAACTACCAATAGTGAATCTGAGCAACAGAATTACCCATCTGGGAGAATTGGATTCACAAGGGAAGAAACAAAGGGTAAGTGGAGAAATGGTTGTACAAAGGAAAAATGGGTGCAGAGAGAATGGGGATTAGGTATTTTTAGTACATCCGGAGTACCATTAATGCTAAGGGACTTCGATTTGTTGAACAAAAGAATTAAAGTTTACTCCTAACCAATTGCCTGATTTTCTGTTTTATATAGTGTGAAAGAACACTAGGGAAAGAACTGAATGTTGTGTGTATATGACACCTAGGTCGCTGTACAACATTTACCCAGGAGAGTGGGATAAAGGCAGCCCCAGAGTAGTGAACCAAAACACTGTATGCAATTTATAGTTACATAGTTGTCTAATTTGAAAAGAAAAAAAAGACTAAATACCCATCAAGGTTAACCCTGAAGCCAATTCTTTTATGCTGTTGATTCAAAAGATCGCAACAAACAAACAAACTATTGTAGCCATTTCCAATTATGCCACAAAAAGAGGGAACATTCTTTTTGACTCCATAATGGCAATCAGATTTCTCCTTGGATCAACAACCTGTTTACATACATATCAAACCTGTTTACATACATATCAATTATATCTTTGAATATTCTGTTTATGCAAAAAAAGCACATGGGCCTATTTTAAACATTAGCTATAGAATCTGATAAGAAAACCAATTTAGGCAGAGAATTCCACATCTTTATTGTTCTTACTGTAAAGAACTCTTTCCTCTGCTGTATGCAAAAACGCCTCTCTTCTGGTCTTAATGGGTGACCTCTAGTTTGCTGTATATTCCTGCTTATGAACAGGTTAACACATAGTGGTTTGCACTGACCCTGAATTGATTCTACAGTGCTATCAGATCCATTGTAATGCAGCTTTTTAAAATTTTGATAAAGAAAACAAATCCAGCTTTGCTAGCCTTTCCTCATAACTAATGTTTTCCATCCCCCATACTAATTTTGTAGCTCGCCTCTGCACTTTTTATAGTTCTGCAATATCTTTCTTTAAAACTGGTGCACAGAATTTCACCAGTTTTAAAGAAAGATAGGCAAATTGTTTTTGGTTGATCTCGTGAGTTGCCATAATAAAAGGCAGATGTTTTGCACTCGAACAAGGAGTGTGGACAACTTTTCCTTATCCCAGAGGGTCGTGCAACTAAAAGATCCTAGACACACATATACCAGTAGAGTGAGTTTGTAAGAAAATTTCTATAATAAACATTTTTCATTAAGATATCTTCAATAAGATCCTATAGTACAGGGACTTCACACCCAGTCAGATCAGGCTAAAGTTAAACCAAAATAATTTTCCCCAAATGAAAAAGGAAATAAGATTGAATCCTTCATCAATTTTGTCAATAGGGACCTGGAACATTTTATAACAAATCTAAATATAATTTAAATAATGAGTAATTTAAAACCTTAAAAAAAAGACATGATTTGTTCATTGTTATCTTTTTTCCACCTTACATAAGGCGCAGAGTCAGATCAGGCACACATGTCCAGGGAAATGGCGTGGTTAAAGGCTACCCCCTTTATTTTTCAATAGTTGTAATGCCCATTGAATACTATTTAGAAGAAGCAAACAAATTTCACGATATAAGAGAAATTAAAGCTGGAAGAGAAACAAAATGGCCTCTATAATAAGGATTTGAAAATACTATTAACTAAGGCTACAACAGATGGACTTGTTGACAGTAAAAACATTTTTTGTATAATGAATTTACAAAAATAGTTACCTTTTATTTTCTCTCAAAAGTCCACAAATCGTGTATGAATTTGTTGATTGTTGATTTACATCCTCTACATTCTTGTGAGTGCAATAAAACACATAAAATATTTTCTATGTATGCATTACTGCTCTATGCATTTTTATCTTTTTTTTATATCTGTATATCTTTTGTTTTTTATTAGCTAGGACTAGGCTTAGTTATGGTTAGCAAGAATTAGTTAGGATCAAGGTGAGCTAGTGTTAGAAAGAGCTTTAAAATGTGACATCGATCAGTATGATTACACAGGTAGTGTCAATTCACCAAAGAGTATCACTGGGAAACAAGCAAAGAGACATGTCAAAATAATGTGTCTAATTTGAAGCTCTACATTTCCCAAAAACCTGACAAATGTGTATTTGCAGGGATTTATATACCCAGGATATGCAGCAATATACAAATCTGGGACCTTGAAGTAGTGGACACATACAACATGTGAAACTCACCATTGTGATTCAATATTTATGCGAGAAAAATAAAATGTACTGCTAAATTTGGCAGATATTGATAAAGAAGTGGAAATACTCAAAAGTTCAGTTGAGGGCTGCTATTTTAGCCAAAAAGAGACATGGGCCTTTTAAATAAATTTATCGAAACTGGAAATTTGAAAACTGAAATTGGCAAGTATTAACATTTGCTAATGTCTACATGGGAGTTTTGCTGTACTCAGGGGCAGTAGCAGAATACAAATCTGCGGTCATTATAGTACAGGAACACACACTGTGAAATTCCCAATGAAAATTAAATTTGTGGCAAGTACAAAAAATGAAATTTAATCTGTAGTTTGACAAAGGTTGTTTTTAAAAAAATATATATATACTTTTGTGTAGCGATTTTAAATTCTCTGTTATTAAAGTTATATAGGTTTATTCACTTAAATTCACTATATGTGTTTATTCATTATGTGTTTATTAAAATAAAAATTGGTCTGAAGCACATTTAAGTTGTGACAATGGATGAGTAGGACATTTTATTCCAGGTGAGCTATTTTGTCTAATTTTTTCCATTCTGATTTAATTCCTGAAAAGTTGGAATTTAGTAAATAACCCTGCATGTTTCAGCAGGCCAAATTTTGCAAAGGTTTTAAAACTTGAATTCGCTCCTTGCAATATTTGTCCTAAAACTTTCAAAAACTAACTGAAATCCAAGATTGAGGGCTTTTGAAAATTAGGAGTAATAGTTGAGTCTTAGTTATTTTTCTTTATTTTCACCAGTTCGGTAGCAATTATTATAATTTAAACTGAATTATTTTTATTTTATTTCATTTAAAAAAATATTTTATTCATAGTTAATATTGTGTTATTTATATGTGCAGAGTATCAAAGTAAAGCCTTATGTGTACTTAAAAAACAATAGATGATACATAGGGGTGCACTTAGATAGAAAGTATTAAATTACAGTGGAATGAACACATAACAAAAGACCTCTGACCTGACTGCATGGAATCTTGGAAAAGCCTTGATCATGAAAGGGTTACGCAAGATTTTTTTACAACTGTTAAACACAAAGGAATAAATAAAAGGCATTGATCACACACTCACAAAATTGTGGGAAAGCCTTCACCACAGAGTGAAATGTTATCTTTGTTATGGCTGCTTAGAAGATATTGGTCATTAATGGGTTACAAATAAAGAACTATGAAAAGGAGAAAACAAAAATTGTTATGAAAAACAAAGCACTAAACAGACAAGTATAAATATGTGTAGAAATTAAGTAAAACCTAACACAGTTTGGGCACATTTGCACCCTACCTAAGGAGTCTAAATTAACCCCTGTAAGACCGGACTGTTTTTGCGATGTTGTACGTTAAGGACCAGGGCTTTTTTTTAACACTTTTGTGGTGTTTGTGTATATCTGTAATTTTCCTCTCTCTCATTTACTGTTCCCATACAAGTTATATATTGTTTTTTTCAGGACTAAAAGGGCTTTCTTTACATACCATTATTTGTATCATGTCATATAATTGACTTTAAAAAAAAAAATATGGTGAAAAATTGAAAAAAAAAACATGGTTTTTGACTTTTGCTTGAAAAATCTTTTACTTACCTACGAAAGCTAATGAAACAAACTACTAAATAGATACAAAATGTTGTCCTGAGTTTAACCCCTTCAGGACGGAGTACACGTTCTGATCAAATCAAAACGTAAACAAAAACTGGAATTTGCGCTATATGTCTGTTCAACCGTAATTCACCTCTTTCATATTAAATGCACCCACACTTATTATATATAATTTTGTTCAGAAGAAACAGGGCTTTCATTTCATATCAAATATTTATATATGAAAGATAATTTATTAGGAATAAAATTTAAAAAACTGTGAGAAATGTAAAAAACAAAATTAAAATGTGTAGTTCCGCCTCACATTTTAGCTGTAAATGTCATAATACTGTTAGGTTTTAGTGCAAAAAATGCACATATTTGTAATCATCGATGTCTCACGAGTACAACAGTACCCCCCATTAACAGGTTTTATGGTGTTTTGGAAAGTTACAGGGTCAAATATAGAACGTTCCATTTTCAAATTGAAATTTGCCAGGTTAGTAATGTTACCTTTGAGACGGTGTGGTAGCCCAGGAATGAGAATTACCCCCATAATGGCATACCATTTGAAAAAGAAGACAACCCAAGGTATTGAACGTGGGGTATGTTTAGTCTTTTTTAGTAGCCACTTAGTCACAAATAGGTATATACAAAGAACACTATTGTGCAAATAAATGCCTAATAGTGCAAAAGAGTGTGGAGCGCTTTAGCAGTAAACAAAACACTTACTCCTGTGTTATTCAGGAGATATGTAGAAACAGTCCAGAAATCCTTGTTTATCCACGGTAGATTAACAACCTCGGAAATGGAAACAAAAGCAGAAAAGGGAAGCAGTGCTATCCCTAGTGTAGAGATCCTTTAAACAATGATACAGTTGAATATTGGTGACGATTAGCTTCTCACCTTGTCTGGAGCCAGTAACCAGGCTCCCAGTATGCAGTTAAAGTATGCTCCCAGTATGCAGTCAATTGATAAAGCCGAATTACACAGGCGAAACGCGTCTTGGACGGAGCACTGACACTTGAGTATTAATTTTTATTGTTTTAAAGTTGTATACACAATAAATGTTATATTTTTAAATCAAGTGGATTAGTGCAATATTTAACTTGCTGCAAAGAAGGGTTGTGTCACTCTATATTTGACACCACGCCTGCATACTGGGAGCCTGGTTACTGGCTCCAGACAAGGTGAGAAGCTAATCGTCACCAATATTCAACTGTATCATTGTTTAAAGGATCTCTACACTAGGGATAGCACTGCTTCCCTTTTCTGCTTTTGTTTCCATTTCCGAGGTTGTTAATCTACCGTGGATAAACAAGGATTTCTGGACTGTTTCTACATATCTCCTGAATAACACAGGAGTAAGTGTTTTGTTTACTGCTAAAGCGCTCCACACTCTTTTGCACTATTAGGCATTTATTTGCACAATAGTGTTCTTTGTATATACCTATTTGTTAATAGGTTGTTGAGTGCCTATTTCTGTTGTGTGAGCTGCTACCACTTTACTGTGTATTGTATTGCAATCCACCTTTTTTAAGCGCCTTTTATCACAGATTACCACTTTATTCTACTTAGTCACAAACACTGGCCAAAGTTAGCGTTCATATTTGTTTTTTGTGTGAAAAAAGCAAAAAACTAATATTTGGCCAGTGTTTGTGACTAAGTGGCTACTAAAAATGACTGGACATACCCCATTTGCAATACCTTGGGTTGTCTACTTTTGCAAATGGTATGCCATCATGGGGGTAATTCTTATTCCTGGGCTACCATACGGTCTCAAAGGCAACATAACTAATCTGGCAAATTTCAATGTGAAAAAAATGAAATGCAAGCCTTATATGTGACTCTCTAACTTTCCAAAACACCATGAAACCTGTACATGTGGGGTACTGTTATTCTCGGGAGACTTCACTAAACACAAATATTAGTGTTTTAAAACAGTAAAACGTATCACAACAATTATATCATCAGTAAAAGTGCTGTTTGTGTGTGAAAAATGCAAAAAAAAGTCACTTTCACTGACAATATCATCGTTGTGATATGTTTTACTGGTTTGAATCACTAATATTTGTGTTCAACTAAGTCTCCCGAGTAAAACAGTACCCCCCATGTACAGGTTTTAGGGTGTCATAGAAAGTTACAGGGTAAAATACAGTGCTGGCAAATTAAATTCTCTGGACTTTCGGCCTGGGGTGTCAGGCAGGTCCCTCAAATTGCAATAAATAAAATTACTTAATTATGTAAAAATATTACATAAATACGCACGTATAATTTAAATATATGCATATTTATTTATTTGAAGTCTGCGTGTATATTTATTTATGTAATTTTGTATATGGACATATGTATATTTCGTATAATTTTTTTATTTATATATACATAGAAATATATACAATTTCATTCTAAGTGTATTTTGATATAAATATATATACATTAATATCAAAATACAGTTAGAATAAAATTTCATATAGATAATTTTTTTATTATTATTTTTACATTTTTAATTTAATTTAATTTACTTATTATTTGTATTTTAAAATATATATATACAATATATATATATATATATATATAGGTGTAATTTAATTACAAGTGTATTTTTATATTAATATACGTATATATTAATATAAAAATACACTTAGTATGACATTATATATATATGATACATAGACATGTATTATATAGATATAATATGTCTATATAGCATATATATATATATATATATATATATATATACACACACATATATAATGATATTTTTTTATTAACATTAAAAAAAAATTAAATTTATTTTACACTTGCAGGGAGACTGCCTGTCAGCACAGACAGTCCCCCTGCAGGCAGACACTTGGACACCTATTGTGACCATGTGATCGCTCAACAGAGCGGTCACATGGCCCCCGGGGTCCTAATTCGCAGCGGGGAGACTGCCTGGGCTGCAGGCAGTCTCCCCACACCGGGAGCAACGCCGATTGCTGCTGGGGGAACAACGGCAATCGGGTAAGTACATCTTACCGTTATGACGGTTCAGGACCGTAAGCGATCCTCAATGGTAAAATACTGATGACGGTCCTGAACCGTCCGCGGTCGCGAAGGGGTTAAAGACTGAAACAATTCATAGGTAAATGCAGGTGATGGATAATCATCATGTAGAAGGGAATCTAGATTGAACTAATATGATATATTAAAATAGCTGTCAAAATAAAAAATTATATATCTTTATGTGACAGATTGCAAAGTGATGTGTGAAACACACCTCTGGCATTAAAAGGGTTAAAAACAAATACATTTTTAAATGATTTATATTTGTGAGACTATTCCGTTTCTGATACAATTAATGATGCTAAAATATGAAATTGTTGCAGATGTCAGCACAGAAAATCAGAAAAAAAGGGAAGACTTGAGGATACAGGCAACACCATAATGGAAGTGGAAACCTGGGATAGTTTGGCTGCATGCTTCAACAGACACATAATGCTGGTATTGAGTGACACACACAGGGCTAGTATTGGGGGACACATTTTGAGAAGACACACAGTGATGAAATTGTGAAACATATTTTCAGATAACAAACACATGACCGGTGTATAGTCGCCATATGGGCTGGCGGAACCTTGGACAAAACCCCCTCACATACCTAACCCAATAACACACTGACACTCTGGTATATGGGAAAATTTGTCCACAGCTTTATTAAATAATTTATATATAGTATATAACGATAATATTGCTTTAAATAAATTAACATATGAACATGGGTCATTGCCCCCACCTTCCGCCCCTCTCATCCGTATCCTTCTTTTTAATAGAGGGCAATGACCCCCAACATAACAAATACAAATATATAACGACATTTTCCAACCTCGCCAACTTGAACCGAACAAGTGCCAACCATAAGTAACCATGGCAGGGGTATACCCAGATACCCCTGCCCCACCAGGTTCTGAGCCACCTCCAGGACTCGAAACCACCATTGACCATAATTCCAAATTCTCCATGTTCCTCACGTTCCTCATAGGGAGCCTATGTCCTCTCTCTCAGCTCCCTATCCCGCCGCTGTGAAAAAACGGGATAACCCCTTATCTAACCATAAATATAGGGAGGGTGGGTGGGACAAACTAAACCGGGTAGGAAATTAGAAGTGAACCTCACAAAATGGCTCCTCCCTTAAATAGCCAAACCCACATATCCCATAACCCACCTGTCCTGTCTGTTCCTCCTGGGCCCGCCTCCTAACCCCTGTCAAGGCCCTGTTCCGCTTAAGCTGTGCTTTTGGCTACATGGGGCTACATGACCGGTGTATAGTCGCCATATGGGCTGGCGGAACCTTGGACAAAACCCCCCCACATACCTAACCCAATAAAACACTGACACTCTGGTATATGGGAAAATTTGTCCACAGCTTTATTAAATAATTTATATATAGTATATAACGATAATATTGCTTTAAATAAATTAACATATAAACATGGGTCATTGCCCCCACCTTCCGCCCCTCTCATCCGTATCCTTCTTTTTAATAGAGGGCAATGACCCCCAACATAACAAATACAAATATATAACGACATTTTCCAACCTCGCCAACTTGAACCGAACAAGTGCCAACCATAAGTAACCATGGCAGGGGTATACCCGGATACCCCTGCCCCACCAGGTTCTGAGCCACCTCCAGGACTCGAAACCACCATTGACCATAATTCCAAATTCTCCATGTTCCTCACGTTCCTCATAGGGAGCCTATGTCCTCTCTCTCAGCTCCCTATCCCGCCACAAGCTCAGACCTTGACCCCTTAAGCTGTCTGAGCTCCGCCACCCCGAAGAAGGAACGCCCTCTGCATCCCTTCCTGCAGCCCCAAATTCAGCAGGTCATAACCCACTGCCGAAAGGTGTACACCGTCCGAGCGGTAATACCCATCCAACCCCTCCTCCAGCTCCTGGTGCCTTACCACCACTCCACCCAGTTTCCTGACAAAACTCGCCATCAGGCTGTTCACCTTACCCCTGCGTCTGTCAATGGCTACCGGGTCCCGTGCTTACCGCCACCGCCGCCTCGGAACAATCTCAGACCAAACCAGCATCACCCCGGGAAGCAGATCAACCAACCGGTTAAGATCCTGCTTCATCCATTTAACCAGCCTCCGCTGCGGGGTGAGGCCCAAGTCATTACCGCCTGCATGTAAGACTAGCATATCCGGCCGCGCCCCGCCTGCGACCATACCGAATATTGCCCTGCAGACGTCCCCCCAGCAGAAGCCCCGATACCCCCACCAGCGCACTACGAGCTGGCCCTCCGGAAAGCCCAGCTGCTGGCCTTGTGCTCGAGCTGCAGCCCTCCGTCCAGCCCAGAAAATGAAGGAATGACCCACGATCCAAGCGACCCGGCCTGGGGAAGAAAGAAAACACAGGATAAAAACCACCCGTACCCCCAAGGCCGCCCCAATGCCCCTTAGTGTTCCAACAAACCCAAGCGTACATATGAGCGGAACCTAACAGATTCCCATCTCCCAATCCGCTTGACTACCTCATCCCCCAAACCTAGACGTGTGGCCTCCGTGGCCGCCCCAATACGAAAGGAGTGGGTACCGTATGTGCCGGCATCCAGTCCCATCCGACCCAGACCCAGACTGAAAACTTTCTGAAATTGGAAGCGAGAGAGCGACGAGCCATCCGCGTGGACCAACAGGGACCCGCCAACCGCGGGCCTCTGATCCAAATACTCCGACACCGCAGCTACTGGGCACAGTGCCGAGCCCGGCAGAGCCCCCAGCGTAACGTCCCGGCCCTTACCTTCCACATTCGTCTTGGACCTAGCCAAGTGCACCACCAGCTTCCCATCCAGTATACGTACCCCGGACACCTGTAGGCCCCCCGTGGCCACCCGGGTGTTGCTCACCAACTCCCCGACGCGGAACGCCCCAAAGAAAGCCAAAAGAAATGCCACACGGAATAGCGACACCTCAAATGCATTGAAACAAATGGTGGGCAGCACCTGAACAAGCCCTTCCAGTACATGCACCGACACCGGGCGCCTAGCGTCGGGGGCCCTCCGAGCCCTCCGATACCCTTTGAGCGCTTGCCGGACAATAAACGCCTTGGTAAGGTCCGCGCCCCCATGGAGCTTGAACCAGAACGCCATTGCTGCCATGTTCCTGTCAATCACCGCCGGGGAGGCGCCCCCGCCAGTAATTGAAAGGTAAACCATAAGAAGGCATCCAGAGGCGGCTCCCCTCGTACCCCTCGGCCCAGCCCGCCCCAGGAACGTTCCCATGAACTCCAGACCTTACTGTATGCGGCCCATGTGGCCGGTGCCAGCGAAGCCTTCACGAGTCCGCCAAGCAGGACGCTCCTAGCTGCCACATCTCGATCGGGCACGGCTGACCCCTGTCCTGGGCCTCCGGGGCCATCATTCGAAACCGGGACCACTGAAAACGAGACAGAGCGTCAGCCACCTCGTTCAAGTACCCTGGTACATGGCGCGCGCGAAAGACCACATTCAGGGACATGCACAACAAAACAAAGCGACGCAGCAGAGTCACCACCGGCCTCGATGCCGCAGACTGATTATTAACCGCGTGCACCACGGACATGTTGTCCGAGAAGAAAACTACCTTCCGGTCCCTCAACCGGTCCCCCCACAGAGCCAACGCCACCACCAGTGGGAACAGCTCTAGAAACGCCAGGTTACGCATGAGGGGGCTCCGCCCCCATGCCTCCGGCCACTTTTCTGCACACCAGCTCCTGCTGAAGTAGGCCCCAAAACCCACGCTACCCGACGCGTCGGTATACAGCTCCAGCTCGGCTGTCGACACGCCCCCTTGCCGAAAGAACACCGTCCCGTTAAAGTCCCTGAGGAAGGTATCCCACACCCCCAAGTCTGCCCGCATGGATGAAGATACCCGTATGAAATGGTGAGGGGAACGAATCCCCGCGGTAGCCGCCGATAAGCTGCGGCTAAACACCCTACCCATGGGTATCACCCTACATGCGAAATTGAGCATACCGACCAGCGACTGCAGTCGGCGCAGGGTCACCTTCCGTGCCCGACGCACCTCGGCCACCACGCCGCGCAACCCTTCCAGTTTCGCCAGCGGCAGCCGACATTCCCCCCGCACTGAATCGATCTCCAGACCCAGGAAACTAAGGCACTCAGTCGGGCCCTCAGTTTTATCCGCCGCCAGCGGCACCCCAAAGCAGCCCGCCACCCATTGAATAGTACCTAACAAGTGCTGGCACGCGGGAGAGCCGGCCGGCCCCACACACAGGAAATCATCCAGATAGTGCACCACCGCTTTATCTCCCGCTTCCATCCGCACCACCCACTCGAGAAATGAACTAAACTTCTCAAAGTAAGAGCACGAAATGGAACACCCCATGGGAAGGCACAAATCCACAAAGTAGCCCCCCTCAAAGAAGCACCCTAACAGGTGGTGACACGCCGGGTGTACCGGAAGCAATCTAAAAGCAGCCTCGATATCCACCTTGGCCATCAACGCACCACGCCCGGCTCTCCTCACCAGCTCGACCGCCTGGTCAAATGATGCATAAGAGACCGAGCATAGGTCCCTGTCAATGTCGTCGTTCACCGACTCCCCTTTAGGATAGGAAAGATGGTGAATGAGCCGAAACTTCCCTGTTTCTTTCTTGGGGACCACTCCGAGGGGGGAGACCCTAAGTCCCTCCAGCGGCGGGACCGAGAAAGGCCCCGCCATCCTACCCAACCGCACCTCCTTGTCTAGCTTCTCCCGAACCACCTCTGGAAACTCCACCACCGACTTGAGATTATGAGGGCACGCCGTGCCGCCCCTCTCCCGAAAAGGAATGACAAACCCTTGCCCAAACCCCGCCCGAAGCAGCTCCGCGTCTGCCCTGTTACCGTAGCGGTTTAGCCAGGGCTCCATCGCGTCTAGTTTCACCGGGGTTAGCCCCCGAGGTAGTGGGAGACCCTCCGCCGCCAACCGCGGCAGAGGCTCCCGTCCCCCCGGACTTTCCTTTCTTGCAACATCGTTGGAGCCCATGAGCCCCACCGCAGCCCGAGCACTCGTGCTTGAAGCGGCAGGCTGCGCCCCACTTGCACTGGCCCTCATTAAAGAGCCAGCATAAGCCCTTCTGCGAGGCGGCCGACGAGGAGGACTGACCCTTAGCGCCAGCCGCGTGCTGAAAGGGCTGCGCCTTCTGCGCCATCAAGAGCTTCATCCAAAGAGGCAGGTCCATCTGGTCCCACCGCATGCCCGGATTCGCCGCCAGCCGCTGCCGGAACTGCTCATCATACCGCCACCATGCCAATCCGCCATAGGTGCGGTATGCTTCCCATATGCCGTCCAAGTAGCAAAACAGGGACGAGCAGGAGCCCGGTGACTTTTCCCCGATTACGCTGGCCAGGATACAGAATGCCCTTAGCCAGTTACCAAAAGACTTCGGTATCTTGCGATACCTCCGCCGTTTCTCCTCCTCCTCCTTCTTTTCGTCCTTCTTGTCCTCCTCCTTGAGGTCAAGAAAGTCCTCCAAGGGAAGAAGAGAGAAGATCTCGCAAAATTCCCCCTTCCAGATTTTATCTTTCACCTCCTGCTTGAGGTGCACCCCCAGCGGCCCGCGAAGGACACATACGCATGCTGCCTCGCCGCTTCCGTCACCCCACCCGTCAACTCCGCCCGTTCGCTTCCCGCCTCACCCGCGCTGGAAGCCGACACAGCTTCCCCGCCCGCAACTGCCGCCGGGGTCCCTAGACCGGACCCCGCCTCACCTCCCCCATGCGTCCACACCTGCCCTACGCTACCCTGTGTGCCACCCCCCGCTCCCAGTGAGTGGAGTAGTGACTGCAATGTTTGTACTAGTGCACTGGACTGTAGCGATTCAGTAGACTCACCGGCCAAGCCCCTGGAGCCGAGGATACCCGGGGCTGCGCAGTCCGTCACTGCCCGTCCAGGATGAACGCCATCCGCCGATGTCCCGCCAACCAGGGAGCCCACCCGGTGCCTGGAAAACTCAGATGAGGAGCGACTCCGGGACCTGGAAAGAGGAGAAGAAGTCCTGGGCAAGGTGTACTGTTCCCCCACTACCTTCCCGTCCCGAACCGGGGAGCGCCTGCCAACCGCCAAAGCCTCCCGCCGGGTATCCTCCCGCCGTCGCGCCCCAAAGGCCCTGAGAGCCCTGCCACGTGGACTACGACTCCTACCGTCACCTTTGGATGCCAACCCCCGTCGATGCAACCTGGGGGACCCGGACCCTGCCGAACTCCCTGACGTTGCGCGCCTGCGCTGGGGCCTCCGTCTGCGCGTCCTGGGGGCCCTAACCGGCGAGGGGCTAGCACTACCAGACTCCGAACTAGACCCGCCCCCCCCGTTTCCTGCCCCGCGCCCCAACCCCGCTGCAGCCCGACCTATCCCTGCTCCTACAGAACCCAGACCAGGGACACCTCCCCCGGGGCTCTCTACGGACGCGGACGGTGACACCCCGCTCCCCGAGACAGCTATCCCTGACCGACCGGACCTCGGTGCCTTTCCTTTCCCCTTACCCTCCACCGCCCTCCTAACATCCACCGGACCCGCAGGCTCTACCCTCCGCCCCGCAAGTGAACTACCGAGGGACCCCCCACCCTCCCCCACCGAAGCCTGCCCAGACTGCACTCCGCGAGACCCCTTCGCAGCATCCCGCACCCCTCCCAGGGGCCCTCCGCCCGACCCCTGCTCCCCTTGGGCCGCTCGCCTACCCGCCCCCCCGTCCGCCCGCTCCCTGGAATCGGGCCTCACTCCCCGCCTGCCCACCACGCCAAGGGGACCCCCGGAAGGGCCACCTGCACTTGCCTGCTGTACGTTGGGCCCGTCGCGGACCATCCCAGTCCGCGTGCTGCTGTCCACTGCCAAGACCGATGGGGGTGCCCTCCTGGGCCGAGACCCCGCCCCGCCACGCCCCGCACCAGGCCGTCCGGCCGCCATTTTGGATCCTGCTCCGCGCACGGCCCCATCCATGTTAGGGGGTGGTGCAGCGATGTCCAGGGCAGCCGCCCGTCTAGACTCACCACGCCGAAGCCCCGGCCGCACACTGGGAGGCAGAGCCTCGACCAGGCAGCTCCTGGGCCTGCTGCGACTTCCACTGGCTGTCTCCTGCACTCCCGTGCCACCGACCTCCGGTTCTCCTCCTGGGCTCAAACGCCTCGGGGGCCTCCTGGCCTGCGCCGGGCGCGAGTCTCCGGCCTCATGTCCTGCCGCCGCAGCAAGGACCGGGCCCAGCTGGGCCTGCACCCATTCCGCTCCTTGTTGCCGCGCCGCTGTCCTGATCCCCTCCAGAAGCTTCTCCACGACATCCATGGTCCTGCAGAGGAGACAAAGAGAGAAACCCTACCCAGCAAGTTTAGAGAGCACCGGGATGCACACAAACTAAACCGGGTAGGAAATTAGAAGTGAACCTCACAAAATGGCACCTCCCTTAAATAGCCAAACCCACATATCCCATAACCCACCTGTCCTGTCTGTTCCTCCTGGGCCCGCCTCCTAACCCCTGTCAAGGCCCTGTTCCGCTTAAGCTGTGCTTTTGGCTACATGGGGCTACAGTGTTGAGATTGATGGACAAATTAATAGACAGACAGTACACAGTGTTTTTGTTGTATGATATGTTTTCAGTAGACACACATAGAGCTGTTATTGAAACTTAAAAATTTTACTTTGTATATTCCTGTATAGCCTAGTGGTGAAGAACTTTGTTTTTCACTCTTATACTAAGATTCAATTCTTGAATGGGCCTAAAAAGTTTATTTTATTATTATGTTTTTTGTTAAATAAATATTGTTTGATATGTCACATGCAGTGCATAAATTATTTTACATGGACCAACACATAAATAAGTGAACCTTTTCTCTCTTGCATATTCATTCCACAGTAACTGAATAAGTCAAATTATTTATTTTGTTTTTTAAACTTCTGTGCGTGCATTCGCTAAATATACTAAATTGACACTATAGTCACCAGAACAACTACAGCTTATTGTATTTGTTCTGGTAAGTTGAATAAGTCCCTTCAGGTTTTTTTCAGTAAAAATGCAGTGTTTACATTACAGCCTAGTGATAACTCCACTGACCACTTCTCAGATGGCTACAAGAGGTGCTTCCTGGGGCAGTGCTGCACAGTGATGCTCTGCCCCGATCTGCCATCTTGACAGTATCAGCAAATCCAAAGCTTTCCTATGCAAAAGGATTGTGATTGGCTTTTGATCAACAATTCTGATTATGTCAACCAAGCAGGCAGATCAGTGGCACAGCCAGCAGCAAACTGGAATAAAAGTTTAGCTGACAAGACACAATGTTTGAGTCTAGATTCATCATATGCCTCAATTTCAAGGCATATATTATGGTTTTTATTGAAGACAAAAAGTGGGGAAAAAAAGAGAATTAGGGGGAAAAAGGAAAAGGAATAAAATGAAGAAAAGAAAGAGGAGGAAAAATGGAGGGGGAAAAAGGGAGAAAAAATAAATAAAAAGAGAGGGAAGGAAAAAGCAAAAAAAAAAAGACAAGGACAAAAGTAATAATCTCAGAAAAAATAGAAGGCATAAATACCTTTTATTCCCCAAGAAATCGGTGAGACCAACAGAAGATCATCTTCCCATGAACAGAGAGAAGAACTGAACCTTTCTTTAGATACTACACAGTATCAAGATATCCAGCTAAATCCTCCTTTAGCTACAATGCAAGATTTCGACTCAAGTATTTCTATGCTTAAAGTGGACCTGACCCAATTAACCAATAACAGAACAAACTCAAATAATTCAGAAACTCAAAGAAGAAAATAAAAACTTGTTTTCATTAATTAATTCACTAGAAGATAGAATTGATAAATTAGAGAATAAATTAATGGATTTAGATGACCGTTCCAGAAGAAATAACATTAAAATCAGAGGAACACCTGAGTCAATTTCTCAAGATCATCTAGCGCAATATCTTAGATCCCTTTTTTCATCATTATTACCATCTCTTCAACTGGAATATAACCCATTTGAGAGATTCAACCATCTCTTCAAACCACAAAATATCTCTTCAACCTAGCCTAGAGATACAATTGTTAAATTCACCAACGGTTATAGCAAAAATCTGATAATGCAAGCTATTCAGAAATCTCTTCCCACAGATCCTCAGTTTAAGGACATTCAACTATTTCCTGATTTGTCTCAAGCGAGAAGAACATTTAATTAAATTACATCTATTCCCAGAGCAAAAAATATATATACAAATGGAACTTTCCGGTAGCATTTGTAGTATTTTATCATGACCAGTCTTATGTATTAAAAGATCCTCCATCGGCAAAATAATTAATTCTAACTTGGAAACTTTAGTTATTATCAATTGCAATTGATAGTAAGGATATATATATATACAATTTTTTTTTCTTCTCTGTGAGAATGACAATTTTTTCATGTAAAAGGCATCATGATGTATTTTTTTTAATTATCTAAAGTTCAAATTATACATCATTAAGAATATTTCTAAGTGACAAGGGGAAGTGCCTTACACCATTGAGATATTATTATTACTTATTATTTTATTTTTTAAAAATTAAATAATTAAATTGACAGCACCTGCATTTTCACAAATAATAATTATTAGCCCAGGGTTGTGTTGTTGTACTTGGGTATTAATCTATAGTTTTAGACTAAACTTTGGAATCACTGATACGCTTGGAAATCACAATAGAAAACATAATGTAATGTTATTTTCGAATACAGTAGAACATTTATAACATTAAGAGAATTTCTATAATATAGTGATATATTTTTTAATTAATGAGATAGTACTCTCTGCTTCACTAAATATTATCTGATTGACTGTCTTATTTGTGAACATTAATACATGGATGATTCATATTTATCACTACTTAATACTATTTATTTATTTTTCTGGACATGGTGTTTCCAAGTGTAGTACATCTCCTAGTTAATATCCATCCTTTATTACCTGTGTAAAAAAGTAGCAGGTACATGTTTAACTTTTGTTAAAAAATGAAAATTGTCTACAAAAAAAGATATGTTTTTGTTTGTAAATGTAAAAAGGACTGCTCTACTGGGACTCGATTATAGGGGTTATGATGGCTTTTGATGACACTTAGGTGTGTTTCGTGGAATATCAGAGGGTTTAATTCTCCCCAAAAACGGGGGTATTGTGCAAATTCTTAAAAGACAGTAATCTGGATATAGCTTTTATCCAGGAAACTCATTGGATATCCTCTCCTACTAAATTATGGCATTTCAATAACTTTCCTACAGTCTACTATGCCAATCTGGAAGGAAAACGTAAAAAAGGGGAGTAGCCATTGTTATGTCTAAAAACCTCAGATTCAGATTTATGCATTCTGAAAGTGATCCTAACGGTAAATGTCTTCTTCTAATTGCTAGAATAAATGATAAGATCTTTACTCTGGTGAATACGCGGTTAATAAATCTATAACATTCCTTAAGCAAAAATAGTATCAGAACAATAAGGTTAGTACACATTCCAGCCAATCAGCAGCAGACCCTCCCTCCCACCTCAAAGACAGCATACCTGTGTTTATTATACATTATCCTCCCATAGCCAGTAACCTGTGTTTATTATACATTATCCCCCCCACAGCCAGTAACCTGTGTTTATTATACATTATCCTCCCATAGCCAGTAACCTGTGTTTATTATACATTATTTCCTATAGCCAGTAACCTGTGTTTATTATACATTATCCTCCCATAGCCAGTAACCTGTGTTTATTATACATTATCCACCCACAACCAGTAACCTGTGTTTATTATACATTATCCCCCCCACAGCCAGTAACCTGTGTTTATTAAACATTATCCCTCCATAGCCAGTAACCTGTGTTTATTATACATTATCCCCCCCATAGCCAGTAACCTGTGTTTATTATACATTATCCCCCATAGCCAGTAACCTGTGTTTATTATACATTATCCACCCACAACCAGTAACCTGTGTTTATTATACATTATCCCCCCCACAGCCAGTAACCTGTGTTTATTATACATTATCCCTCCATAGCCAGTAACCTGTGTTTATTATACATTATCCTCCCATAGCCAGTAACCTGTGTTTATTATACATTATCCCTCCATAGCCAGTAACCTGTGTTTATTATACATTATCCCCCATAGCCAGTAACCTGTGTTTATTATACATTATCCCCCATAGCCAGTAACCTGTGTTTATTATACATTATCCCCCATAGCCAGTAACCTGTGTTTATTATACATTATCCCCCCCATAGCAAGTAACCTGTGCTTATTCTACATTATCCCCCCATAGCCAGTAACCTGTGCTTATTATACATTATCCCCCCATAGCCAGTAACCTGTGCTTATTATACATTATCCCCCCATAGCCAGTAACCTGTGCTTATTATACATTATCTCCCCCATAGCCAGGGCCGGACTGGCCCACCGGGATACCGGGGAATTTCCCGGTGGGCTGGTGGACTTGGGGCCGGCAGTGCAGCATTTCACACATTTTTCCCTCCTGTGAGGTTTTGTGTGAGGCTGGGGCAGATAATTACCTAAGTGGCTGCTACACAGACAGAGGTGGCAGCCACCTCCAGCAGGGAGGAGAGAGAGTCTCCCACACTGCCAGCTCCTCTGCACGGCCAGTCTGGTAGGATCCAGCCCCCGCACTGGAGCTCCGCCCACCAGCCTCAGCCTGGTGAACTTTCACACAGGAAGAGGAAGTACAGGAAGCACCTGAACAGGATCCACACTGCTAGTGACAGGTAATTGTATGATTGATACTGAGAGAGAGAGAGAGAGTGTGGGAGACAGAGAGAGAGTGAGACAGAGAGAGAGAGTGTCAGAGACAGAGAGAGAGAGTGTTAGAGAGAGAGTGTTAGAGAGAGAGTGTGTGTGAGAGAGAGAGTGTGAGAGAGAGAGTGTGTGAGAGAGAGAGTGAGAGAGAGAGTGAGTGTGAGAGAGAGAGAGTGAGTGTGAGAGTGAGAGTGTGAGAGAGTGTGAGAGTGAGAGAGAGAGAGGGAGAGAGTGTGAGAGAGAGTGAGAGAATAAGAGAGTGAGAGAGTAAGAGAGTGAGAGAGTAAGAGAGTGAGAGAGAGTAAGAGAGTAAGAGAGTGAGAGAGAATAAGAGAGTGAGAGAGAGTAAGAGAGTAAGAGAGTGAGAGAGAGTGAGTGAGAGACAGAGAGAGAGTGGTGAGTGAGAGAGTGTGAGAGACTGAGAGTGTGAGAGTGTGAGTGAGAGAGAGTGTGTGAGAGACTGAGAGAGAGAGTGGTGAGTGAGAGAGTGTGAGAGAGAGAGTGTGAGAGAGACTGAGAGAGAGTGGTGAGTGAGAGAGACTGAGAGAGAGTGGTGAGTGAGAGAGTGTGAGAGACTGAGTGTGAGAGAGGGAGAGAGGGAGAGAGTGTGAGAGAGGGAGAGAGTGTGAGAGAGGGAGAGAGTGAGAGAGTGTGAGAGAGGGAGAGAGTGTGAGAGAGGGAGAGAGAGGGAGAGAGAGGGAGAGAGTGTGAGAGAGAGTGTGAGAGAGAGAGTGTGAGAGAGAGTGTGAGTGTGAGAGTAAGAGAGTGAGAGAGAGTGTGTGAGAGACTGAGAGAGAGAGTGGTGAGGGAGAGTGTGAGAGAGAGAGTGTGAGAGAGAGTGTGAGAGAGAGAGGGAGAGAGTGTGAGAGAGGGAGAGGGAGAGAGTGTGAGAGAGGGAGAGAGTGTGAGAGAGGGAGAGAGTGAGAGTGAGAGTGAGAGTGTGAGAGAGTGAGAGGGAGTGTGTGAGAGACTGAGTGAGAGAGAGAGTGTGAGAGAGAGAGTGTGAGAGACTGAGTGTGAGAGACTGAGTGTGAGAGACTGAGTGTGAGAGACTGAGTGTGAGAGACTGAGTGTGAGAGACTGAGTGTGAGAGACTGAGTGTGAGAGACTGAGTGTGAGCGACTGAGTGTGAGAGACTGAGTGTGAGAGACTGAGTGTGAGAGACTGAGTGTGAGAGACTGAGTGTGAGAGACTGAGAGAGAGAGAGTGAGAGAGAGAGAGTGAGAGAGAGAGAGTGTGAGAGAGAGTGTGTGAGAGAGAGTGTGTGAGAGAGTGTGTGAGAGACAGAGAGAGAGTGGTGAGTGAGAGAGTGAGAGTGTGAGAGAGGGAGAGAGTGTGAGAGAGGGAGAGAGTGTGAGAGAGGGAGAGAGTGTGAGAGAGGGAGAGAGTGTGAGAGAGGGAGAGAGTGAGAGAGGGAGAGAGTGAGAGAGGGAGAGTGAGAGAGTAAGAGAGTGAGAGAGAGTGTGTGAGAGACTGAGAGAGAGAGTGGTGGGTGAGAGAGTGTGAGAGTGTGAGAGTGTGAGAGAGTGAGAGTGTGAGAGTGAGAGAGTGAGAGAGTGAGAGAGTGAGAGAGTGAGTGTGTGTGAGAGTGTGTGTGAGAGTGTGTGTGAGAGTGTGAGTGTGTGAGAGAGAGTGTGTGAGAGAGAGTGTGTGAGAGAGAGTGTGTGAGAGAGAGTGTGAGAGAGAGAGTGTGAGAGAGAGTGTGAGAGAGAGTGTGAGAGAGAGTGTGAGAGAGAGTGTGAGAGAGAGTGTGAGAGAGAGAATGAGAGAGTGTGAGAGAGTGAGAGAGAGTGTGTGTATCAGTGAGCTTGTAGTGTGCTTGTGTGTATCAGTGAGCTTGTAGTGTGCATCAGTGAGCTTGTGGTGTGCTTGTGTGTTTGTCAGTGAGCTTGTAGTGTGCTTGTGTATCAGTGAGCTTGTAGTGTGCTTGTGTATCAGTGAGCTTGTAGTGTGCTGGTGTGTGTATTAGTGAGCTTGTGTGTATCAGTGAGCTTGTGGTGTGCTTGTGTGTATCAGTGAGCTTGTAGTGTGCTTGTGTATATCAGTGAGCTTGTAGTGTGCATCAGTGAGCTTGTGGTGTGCTTGTGTGTATCAGTGAGCTTGTAGTGTGCTTGTGTATATCAGTGAGCTTGTAGTGTGCATCAGTGAGCTTGTGGTGTGCTTGTGTGTTTGTCAGTGAGCTTGTAGTGTGCTTGTGTATCAGTGAGCTTGTAGTGTGCTTGTGTATCAGTGAGCTTGTAGTGTGCTTGTGTGTGTATCAGTGAGCTTGTAGTGTGCTTGTGTGTGTATCAGAGAGCTTCTGTGTATCAGTAAGCTTGTGTGGGTCAGATCACTTCTGTGTTTGTCATTATCAAGCTTGTGTTAGTCAGAGAGGTTGTGTGTGTGGTGAGCTTGTCTGTAGTTAGGTTGTGTTTGTCACTGAATTTGTCTCTAGTGTGCTTGAGTGAATGTCAGTGAATTTGTGTACGGCAGTAAGCTTGTCTGTAGTGAGCTTGTGCATGTGTCAGAGAGCTTTTGTGTTTATCGGTGAGCTTGTCTGTAGTGAGCTCTTTTGTGTCAGTGAGCTTTTCTGTAGTCAGTGTGTGTGTGTGCCATTGAACTAGTGTGATTTATTAATGTGGGACATTCTTTTAATATATATATTTTCTGAAATTATACAATTGATACACTGATGCCGATATGCTGATATTGGCATGGAGTGTTTCCCTGCTTAAAGAATTGTCCCCAAGCAGAGCCAGTCACAACGGACAGGGAGCGTCCTGGAGGGTGGTGGTTATAGCACTGTAACACCCATGGATCATCTAGAGCGAGGGGCTGCGGGTAAGACAAACGTCTTCTTCAAAGTGCATACATATAAACAATACAAGCATACTATGTGACACAATGAATTAGAGGGCTGAAATATTTTTTTTCCAGGGCTGCTTTCTGTTCCCAGTCCGGCCCTGCCCATAGCCAGTAACCTGTGTTTATTATACATTATCCCCCATAGCCAGTAACCTGTGTTTATTATACATTATCCCCCTGTAATGATATTGATGTTACAAAGTTTTGGAGTCCAGTAGCCAGATCAGCAATGTTTTCTGCCAGAGGTAGCCACTCGTTACCCAGGTGGTTGAGCCCCTGAGCCTCGAGTGGCCTTCTGGTCTTAAGCAGAGATGGGAGACTGGAACAGAGAGATGATAATCGTAGTGAGGCAAGCCGAGGTCAGTGGGAAGGAGAAGCAGCAAAGTCAAAACGGTCCAAAATCAGCAACAGGTAGGAGAAACAGGAACAAGCTTGATTAGAGAGTACAGGAACCACAATAATCTGGCAAAGGTACAGAGACAGGAAGTGGCTTTTATAGGCCAAGAACCAGACACATGACCAGACACAGCTGAAGAGACTTGTCACTGATACCAATGCTTATAGAGTCAAGGTTACCAGATCTCAGGTACATTTGCAAAAGGCAGGGTGGTGTAGTGGTAAGGAAGAGGTTTAGCAGCATGTAAACCAGGGTTCGAAACCCAGCAGAGTCAGTTCCTCACATTACTCCCACCTCTACAGGCGCAGCCTCTGGATGCCCTATTTCCTGGTTTAGCAGGGTACTGTGCATGGAAAGACTGAAAAAGATCAGGAGCATGAATATTGTCCACTGGTTCCCATGATCTATCCTCTTCACCATAGCCTTTCCAAAGAACCAAATATTGAAGCTTGTTGCTGAATATCCTGGAGTCAAGAATTTTTTCCACCTCGTATTCATCTTCACCATCCACGAGGACTGGTGGTGGGGTAGGCAGGGCTCGACCAGGGAAAGTATTTTCATGAAAAGGTTTAAGCAGTGCAACGTGAAACACTGGATGTATTTTCATGGAATCTGGAAGTTGCAGACGGAAGGTGACAGCATTGATCTGAGCGATGATCTCAAAAGGTCCCATGAACTTTTGACCAAATTTATGAGAAGGAATCCTAAGTTTAAGATTCTTTGTTGACAGCCAAACCTTGTCACCAACATGATAAACTGGGGCCTCCTTTCTATGCCTATCAGCAGCTCTTTTGTAACATTCCTGAGCCTCCGAAAGAGTCTTCTTCAACAGTTCTTGGGAATCTCTTAAGGCGGTTAGCCGGTCAGTGACTGCAGGAATGGAAGTAGTAATTGGGAGACTCACTAGAAAGGTTGGATGGTAACCATAATTAGCAAAAAATGGGCTCAGAGAAGTGGAGCAGTGTTGGGCATTGTTATAGACAAATTCCGCCGTGGGTAGAAAATCCAGCCAGTCATCCTGCAGGTAACTAATATAGCACCGCAAATATTGTTCTAACGTCTGGTTGGTTCGCTCAGTCTGTCCATTACTTTGTGGATGAAAAGCTGACGACAGATTTACATTAATACCTAGAATAGAAATAAAATATTTCCAAAAATGAGATGTAAATTGCACTCCCCTGTCAGAAATTACTTCATCAGGCACTCCATGCAAGCGAAATACTTCCCGAATAACTAGGTCAGCAGTCTGTTTAGCTGAAGGGAGACCACAAGCAGGTATGAAATGACGCATCTTAGTTAACCGGTCCACAACAACAAGAATGGTAGTGTGTTCCTTAGAGGGAGGTAGTTCCACAATAAAGTCCATGGAAATAGATCCCCAGGGACGATGAGGAATAGGAAGAGGTTGAAGCATGCCAACAGGGGATGAGCGAGGAGTCTTATGTCTGGCACATACATCACAAGAGGACACATACTTCTTAACATCCTCATAATATTTAGGCCACCAAAAGGATCGGGTAAGTAGTTCTTGTGTCTTTCGGATTCCTGGATGACCTGCTGGTTTTGAGTCATGGTAGAGACGTAAAACGTCCAGTCGCACTGATTCTGGAACAAACAGACGTTGTTGAAAAATCCAAAACCCATTAAGCATGGTCATATGAAGATCACGAGGAGGATCACGAAAAACTGGATCATCAGCGTAGCCCTTTTTAATGCGAGACATTAGATCAGAAGGAAAGGTAACTCCTAAAAATCTACTCTCAGGCAAGATGGTGGCTTTGGTTACTGTAGTATGGAGGGGGTCAGCTATCCTAGACAAGGCATCTGCCTTGCCATTTCTGGAACCAGGGCGGTATGAAATCAAAAAATTAAACCTTGAGAAAAATAGGGACCAGCGTGCTTGTCTGTTTGACAGTCTCTTAGCTGATTGAATACATTCCAGATTTTTGTGATCTGTGAGGACAGTAATTGGATGGGTGGCTCCCTCCAAGAGATGTCTCCATTCGGCAAAGGCAGCTTTTATAGCCAAAAGTTCTTTATTCCCTGTCATAATTTCTTTCTGCTGGTAACATCTGGCGGGAATAGAAGGCACATGGATGTAACAACATCTTAGGTCCAGTCCTTTGAGACAGTATAGCCCCAACAGCTGAATCAGAAGCATCTACCTCTACAGTAAATGGCAATTCTGGCTGAGGATGTACCAGGATAGGGGCAGATGTAAACAGAGTCTTTTATCTGGAAAATGCAGTGTCAGCCTTATTGGACCACTGAAAAGAAGTCCCTTTACGTGTAAGTTCAGTGATCGGTGTAATAACGGCAGAGAAATTCTTAATGAAACGCCTGTAAAAATTGGCAAACCCCACAAATCTCTGAATATCTTTTTCATTCTTGGGGATGGGCCAGTCCAGCACAGCTTTAATTTTACTTGCGTCCATACTTAAACCTTTAGGAGTTATTACATATCCCAGGAATTGAATTTCTGTTTGTTCAAACTCACATTTTTCCAGTTTAATGTATAGGTGGTGGGTACGAAGGCGCTCAAGAACAATGCAGACCTGTTTTCTGTGATTTTCAAGATTATCAGAAAATATCAGGATATCATCCAAATATGCCACAACAAACTGATCCAGGAGATCCCGTAGTACATCATTGATTAGATGCTGAAAAGTTGCAGGGGCATTACAAAGCCCAAATGGCATTACTAGATATTCGTAATGTCCGTACCTGGTTCTGAAAGCTGTTTTCCATTCATCATTTGGTCTTATGCGAACCAGATTATATGCCCCCCGTAGATCAAGCTTCGTAAATATTTTAGCTGAACAAAGTCTCTCCAGAAGTTCAGGAATGAGAGGCAAGGAATAGCGGTTTTTAACAGTGATTTTATTAATGTCCCTGTAATCGACACATGGCCGTAGACTGCCATCTTTCTTTTCTACAAAGAATATAGGAGCTCCTGCTGGAGAAGTAGATGGTCGAATAAAGCCTTTGGCAAGATTTTCTTGTATGTATTCACAAAGTGCTTTCAATTCAGGCTCAGAAAGGGAGTATATACGGCCAAATGGGATAGCAGCTCCAGGTAGCAGCTCTATGGGGCAATCATAAGGCCTGTGAGGTGGAAGCTGATCAGCATTCTTCTTATCACAGACATCTGCAAAATCCCGATATTGTAGAGGAAGCTTAGTTAAGTTTGTATCAACCATTTCATTAATTGTTGTGGCAACAGTTGTTGCCTTAGAGGGTTGACAATTTATTAAGCAGTGTTCTGAAGGAAAGGACAACGTTCTAGTCTTCCAATCAATCTGTGGGTTATGCAGAGCAAGCCAGGGTATACCCAAAATCACTGGAAACTGTGTTGAGGAAATTAGGTGGAAAGATATAGACTCATGGTGATTCACTTCCAGCATCAATTTTAAGGGCACAGTCTCATGTGTAACCGGGCCTGACGTGAGTGGAGAACCGTCTACTGTTTCCATTAACACAGGTGAAGATTTAGGGATAGACTGAATTTTATTTCCTGCTGCAAATTTGATATCCATAAAGTTTCCGCCTGCTCCAGAATCTATCATAGCTGTAGTTGAAATTTTATTATCACCATATTGCAAAGTGATAGGCACCACCAAATGAGGATGTTGAGTCATCATACCCTCTTCACCCTGAGCCAGAGAAAACAAGGGTTGTGTGACAGAATCCAGTTGGTCTGAAATCTGGGATTGGTGTTGAATCTGTGCACCCTCAGCAGTCATAGCTATTGTTCTTTTAGACTTGCTAGGGCAATTGATGGCATAATGCCCTGCACTACCACAATACAGGCATAAATTGTGAGTGCGTCGCCACTGTTTTTCTTCATTGGATAATGACCCTCTTATTAGATCTACCTGCATAGCCTCAGGTTCAGATTCTGTAGGTGTTTGTGGGGTCGGAGTAGAAATTCTTGAATAGAAAGTAGGAGTAGCACTTGGTTTAAAAGAGCCCTGTCTTTCCAATCTTCTTTCTGAAAGTCTCCGATCAATACGGATAGCCAACCGCACAAATGCATCAAACTCAACAGGAAGATCAACACGAGCTAACTCATCTTTTATAGCTTCTGAGAGACCCTTTCTGAAGTGGAACCTCTGGGCTGATTGGTTCCAAGTAGTATCAGCAACCCACTGTCTGAATTCAGCAGCATATTCAGCCACAGAGCGCCTCCCTTGATGTAAATGAAGGAGAGTGGCTTTTGCTGTAGCACAGCGATTGGGGTCATCAAAAACTAGGCACATGGCCTCAAGAAAGTCTTTTAAATTTCCCAAGACTGGACTGTCCTGTTCCAGAAAAGGGGAGCCCCAAGCCAGGGCTTCATCTTTGAATAGGGAGAAAATAAATCCCACCTTCTCTCTTTCAGATGGAAAACGGTTAGGTAACATCATGAAATGCAAACGGCATTGATTTAGGAAACCCCTAAATTTTTTGCGGTCTCCTCCAAATTTTTCTGGTAGAGGCAAGCGGGCATCTTGGGAAGGTGTAACAGTAGTAGCAGCAGCAGCAGCAACATCATGTGCCCTGTAGCTGGTAAGCTCACCATGCATTGATCGAACTTCATTTTGCAGTTCAGCTACCTGATCCTACAGCACTTGAATGGTCTGTGCATTAAAAGCAACCTGCTGGGCCAATGCAGAATCTGATCCGACGGTCTCCATGAATGGGCCAGATTATTCTGTAATGATATTGATGTTACAAAGTTTTGGAGTCCAGTAGCCAGATCAGCAATGTTTTCTGCCAGAGGTAGCCACTCGTTACCCAGGTGGTTGAGCCCCTGAGCCTTGAGTGGCCTTCTGGTCTTAAGCAGAGATGGGAGACTGGAACAGAGAGATGATAATCGTAGTGAGGCAAGCCGAGGTCAGTAGGAAGGAGAAGCAGCAAAGTCAAAACAGTCCAAAATCAGCAACAGGTAGGAGAAACAGGAACAAGCTTGATTAGAGAGTACAGGAACCACAATAATCTGGCAAAGGTACAGAGACAGGAAGTGGCTTTTATAGGCCAAGAACCAGACACATGACCAGACACAGCTGAAGAGACTTGTCACTGATACCAATGCTTATAGAGTCAAGGTTACCAGATCTCAGGTACATTTGCAAAAGGCAGGGTGGTGTAGTGGTAAGGAAGAGGTTTAGCAGCATGTAAACCAGTGTTCGAAACCCAGCAGAGTCAGTTCCTCACACCCCCATAGCCAGTAACCTGTGTTCATTATACATTATCCCTCATAGCCAGTAACCTGTGTTTATTATACATTATCCCCCCATAGCTTATTATACATTATCCTCCCATAGCCAGTAACCTGTGTTTATTATACATTATCCCCCCACAACCAGTAACCTATGTTTATTATACATTATCTCACCACAACCAGTAACCTGTGTTTATTATACATTATCCCCCATAGCCAGTAACCTGTGTTTATTATACATTATCCTCCCCATAGCCAGTAACAATAAACACAGGTTACTGGTTGTGGTGAGATAATGTATAATAAACACAGGTTACTGGTTGTGGGGGGATAATGTATAATAAACACAGGTTACTGGCTATGCGGGGATGTGTTTATTGTACGTTATCCCTGCATAGCCAGTAACCTGTGTTTATTATACATTATCCTCCCATAGCCAGTAACCTGTGTTTATTATACATTACCCCCCATAGCCAGTAACCTGTGTTTATTATACATTACCCCCATAGCCAGTAACTTGTGTTTATTATACATTATCCCCCATAGCCAGTAACCTGTGTTTATAATACATTATCCCCAATAGCCAGTAACCAGTGTTTATTATACATTATCCCCCATAGCCAGTAACCTGTGTTTATTATACATTATCCCCCCACAACCAGTAACCTGTGTTTATTATACATTATCCCTCCCATAGCCAGAAACCTGTGTTTATTATACATTATCCTCCCATAGCCAGTAACCTGTGCTTATTATACATTTCCCCCCATAGCCAGTAACCTGTGTTTATTATACATTATCCCCCATAGCCAGTAACCTGTGTTTATTATACATTATCCCCCCATAGCCAGTAACCTGTGTTTATTATACATTATCCCCCATAGCCAGTAACCTGTGTTTATTATACAATATCCTCCCCATAGCCAGTAACCTGTGTTTATTATACATTATCCCCCATAGCCAGTAACCTGTGTTTATTATACATTTCCCCCCATAGCCAGTAACCTGTGTTTATTATACATTATCCCCCCATAGCCAGTAACCTGTGTTTATTATACATTATCCCCCTGTAATGATATTGATGTTACAAAGTTTTGGAGTCCAGTAGCCAGATCAGCAATGTTTTCTGCCAGAGGTAGCCACTCGTTACCCAGGTGGTTGAGCCCCTGAGCCTCGAGTGGCCTTCTGGTCTTAAGCAGAGATGGGAGACTGGAACAGAGAGATGATAATCGTAGTGAGGCAAGCCGAGGTCAGTGGGAAGGAGAAGCAGCAAAGTCAAAACGGTCCAAAATCAGCAACAGGTAGGAGAAACAGGAACAAGCTTGATTAGAGAGTACAGGAACCACAATAATCTGGCAAAGGTACAGAGACAGGAAGTGGCTTTTATAGGCCAAGAACCAGACACATGACCAGACACAGCTGAAGAGACTTGTCACTGATACCAATGCTTATAGAGTCAAGGTTACCAGATCTCAGGTACATTTGCAAAAGGCAGGGTGGTGTAGTGGTAAGGAAGAGGTTTAGCAGCATGTAAACCAGGGTTCGAAACCCAGCAGAGTCAGTTCCTCACATTACTCCCACCTCTACAGGCGCAGCCTCTGGATGCCCTATTTCCTGGTTTAGCAGGGTACTGTGCATGGAAAGACTGAAAAAGATCAGGAGCATGAATATTGTCCACTGGTTCCCATGATCTATCCTCTTCACCATAGCCTTTCCAAAGAACCAAATATTGAAGCTTGTTGCTGAATATCCTGGAGTCAAGAATTTTTTCCACCTCGTATTCATCTTCACCATCCACGAGGACTGGTGGTGGGGTAGGCAGGGCTCGACCAGGGAAAGTATTTTCATGAAAAGGTTTAAGCAGTGCAACGTGAAACACTGGATGTATTTTCATGGAATCTGGAAGTTGCAGACGGAAGGTGACAGCATTGATCTGAGCGATGATCTCAAAAGGTCCCATGAACTTTTGACCAAATTTATGAGAAGGAATCCTAAGTTTAAGATTCTTTGTTGACAGCCAAACCTTGTCACCAACATGATAAACTGGGGCCTCCTTTCTATGCCTATCAGCAGCTCTTTTGTAACATTCCTGAGCCTCCGAAAGAGTCTTCTTCAACAGTTCTTGGGAATCTCTTAAGGCGGTTAGCCGGTCAGTGACTGCAGGAATGGAAGTAGTAATTGGGAGACTCACTAGAAAGGTTGGATGGTAACCATAATTAGCAAAAAATGGGCTCAGAGAAGTGGAGCAGTGTTGGGCATTGTTATAGACAAATTCCGCCGTGGGTAGAAAATCCAGCCAGTCATCCTGCAGGTAACTAATATAGCACCGCAAATATTGTTCTAACGTCTGGTTGGTTCGCTCAGTCTGTCCATTACTTTGTGGATGAAAAGCTGACGACAGATTTACATTAATACCTAGAATAGAAATAAAATATTTCCAAAAATGAGATGTAAATTGCACTCCCCTGTCAGAAATTACTTCATCAGGCACTCCATGCAAGCGAAATACTTCCCGAATAACTAGGTCAGCAGTCTGTTTAGCTGAAGGGAGACCACAAGCAGGTATGAAATGACGCATCTTAGTTAACCGGTCCACAACAACAAGAATGGTAGTGTGTTCCTTAGAGGGAGGTAGTTCCACAATAAAGTCCATGGAAATAGATCCCCAGGGACGATGAGGAATAGGAAGAGGTTGAAGCATGCCAACAGGGGATGAGCGAGGAGTCTTATGTCTGGCACATACATCACAAGAGGACACATACTTCTTAACATCCTCATAATATTTAGGCCACCAAAAGGATCGGGTAAGTAGTTCTTGTGTCTTTCGGATTCCTGGATGACCTGCTGGTTTTGAGTCATGGTAGAGACGTAAAACGTCCAGTCGCACTGATTCTGGAACAAACAGACGTTGTTGAAAAATCCAAAACCCATTAAGCATGGTCATATGAAGATCACGAGGAGGATCACGAAAAACTGGATCATCAGCGTAGCCCTTTTTAATGCGAGACATTAGATCAGAAGGAAAGGTAACTCCTAAAAATCTACTCTCAGGCAAGATGGTGGCTTTGGTTACTGTAGTATGGAGGGGGTCAGCTATCCTAGACAAGGCATCTGCCTTGCCATTTCTGGAACCAGGGCGGTATGAAATCAAAAAATTAAACCTTGAGAAAAATAGGGACCAGCGTGCTTGTCTGTTTGACAGTCTCTTAGCTGATTGAATACATTCCAGATTTTTGTGATCTGTGAGGACAGTAATTGGATGGGTGGCTCCCTCCAAGAGATGTCTCCATTCGGCAAAGGCAGCTTTTATAGCCAAAAGTTCTTTATTCCCTGTCATAATTTCTTTCTGCTGGTAACATCTGGCGGGAATAGAAGGCACATGGATGTAACAACATCTTAGGTCCAGTCCTTTGAGACAGTATAGCCCCAACAGCTGAATCAGAAGCATCTACCTCTACAGTAAATGGCAATTCTGGCTGAGGATGTACCAGGATAGGGGCAGATGTAAACAGAGTCTTTTATCTGGAAAATGCAGTGTCAGCCTTATTGGACCACTGAAAAGAAGTCCCTTTACGTGTAAGTTCAGTGATCGGTGTAATAACGGCAGAGAAATTCTTAATGAAACGCCTGTAAAAATTGGCAAACCCCACAAATCTCTGAATATCTTTTTCATTCTTGGGGATGGGCCAGTCCAGCACAGCTTTAATTTTACTTGCGTCCATACTTAAACCTTTAGGAGTTATTACATATCCCAGGAATTGAATTTCTGTTTGTTCAAACTCACATTTTTCCAGTTTAATGTATAGGTGGTGGGTACGAAGGCGCTCAAGAACAATGCAGACCTGTTTTCTGTGATTTTCAAGATTATCAGAAAATATCAGGATATCATCCAAATATGCCACAACAAACTGATCCAGGAGATCCCGTAGTACATCATTGATTAGATGCTGAAAAGTTGCAGGGGCATTACAAAGCCCAAATGGCATTACTAGATATTCGTAATGTCCGTACCTGGTTCTGAAAGCTGTTTTCCATTCATCATTTGGTCTTATGCGAACCAGATTATATGCCCCCCGTAGATCAAGCTTCGTAAATATTTTAGCTGAACAAAGTCTCTCCAGAAGTTCAGGAATGAGAGGCAAGGAATAGCGGTTTTTAACAGTGATTTTATTAATGTCCCTGTAATCGACACATGGCCGTAGACTGCCATCTTTCTTTTCTACAAAGAATATAGGAGCTCCTGCTGGAGAAGTAGATGGTCGAATAAAGCCTTTGGCAAGATTTTCTTGTATGTATTCACAAAGTGCTTTCAATTCAGGCTCAGAAAGGGAGTATATACGGCCAAATGGGATAGCAGCTCCAGGTAGCAGCTCTATGGGGCAATCATAAGGCCTGTGAGGTGGAAGCTGATCAGCATTCTTCTTATCACAGACATCTGCAAAATCCCGATATTGTAGAGGAAGCTTAGTTAAGTTTGTATCAACCATTTCATTAATTGTTGTGGCAACAGTTGTTGCCTTAGAGGGTTGACAATTTATTAAGCAGTGTTCTGAAGGAAAGGACAACGTTCTAGTCTTCCAATCAATCTGTGGGTTATGCAGAGCAAGCCAGGGTATACCCAAAATCACTGGAAACTGTGTTGAGGAAATTAGGTGGAAAGATATAGACTCATGGTGATTCACTTCCAGCATCAATTTTAAGGGCACAGTCTCATGTGTAACCGGGCCTGACGTGAGTGGAGAACCGTCTACTGTTTCCATTAACACAGGTGAAGATTTAGGGATAGACTGAATTTTATTTCCTGCTGCAAATTTGATATCCATAAAGTTTCCGCCTGCTCCAGAATCTATCATAGCTGTAGTTGAAATTTTATTATCACCATATTGCAAAGTGATAGGCACCACCAAATGAGGATGTTGAGTCATCATACCCTCTTCACCCTGAGCCAGAGAAAACAAGGGTTGTGTGACAGAATCCAGTTGGTCTGAAATCTGGGATTGGTGTTGAATCTGTGCACCCTCAGCAGTCATAGCTATTGTTCTTTTAGACTTGCTAGGGCAATTGATGGCATAATGCCCTGCACTACCACAATACAGGCATAAATTGTGAGTGCGTCGCCACTGTTTTTCTTCATTGGATAATGACCCTCTTATTAGATCTACCTGCATAGCCTCAGGTTCAGATTCTGTAGGTGTTTGTGGGGTCGGAGTAGAAATTCTTGAATAGAAAGTAGGAGTAGCACTTGGTTTAAAAGAGCCCTGTCTTTCCAATCTTCTTTCTGAAAGTCTCCGATCAATACGGATAGCCAACCGCACAAATGCATCAAACTCAACAGGAAGATCAACACGAGCTAACTCATCTTTTATAGCTTCTGAGAGACCCTTTCTGAAGTGGAACCTCTGGGCTGATTGGTTCCAAGTAGTATCAGCAACCCACTGTCTGAATTCAGCAGCATATTCAGCCACAGAGCGCCTCCCTTGATGTAAATGAAGGAGAGTGGCTTTTGCTGTAGCACAGCGATTGGGGTCATCAAAAACTAGGCACATGGCCTCAAGAAAGTCTTTTAAATTTCCCAAGACTGGACTGTCCTGTTCCAGAAAAGGGGAGCCCCAAGCCAGGGCTTCATCTTTGAATAGGGAGAAAATAAATCCCACCTTCTCTCTTTCAGATGGAAAACGGTTAGGTAACATCATGAAATGCAAACGGCATTGATTTAGGAAACCCCTAAATTTTTTGCGGTCTCCTCCAAATTTTTCTGGTAGAGGCAAGCGGGCATCTTGGGAAGGTGTAACAGTAGTAGCAGCAGCAGCAGCAACATCATGTGCCCTGTAGCTGGTAAGCTCACCATGCATTGATCGAACTTCATTTTGCAGTTCAGCTACCTGATCCTACAGCACTTGAATGGTCTGTGCATTAAAAGCAACCTGCTGGGCCAATGCAGAATCTGATCCGACGGTCTCCATGAATGGGCCAGATTATTCTGTAATGATATTGATGTTACAAAGTTTTGGAGTCCAGTAGCCAGATCAGCAATGTTTTCTGCCAGAGGTAGCCACTCGTTACCCAGGTGGTTGAGCCCCTGAGCCTTGAGTGGCCTTCTGGTCTTAAGCAGAGATGGGAGACTGGAACAGAGAGATGATAATCGTAGTGAGGCAAGCCGAGGTCAGTAGGAAGGAGAAGCAGCAAAGTCAAAACAGTCCAAAATCAGCAACAGGTAGGAGAAACAGGAACAAGCTTGATTAGAGAGTACAGGAACCACAATAATCTGGCAAAGGTACAGAGACAGGAAGTGGCTTTTATAGGCCAAGAACCAGACACATGACCAGACACAGCTGAAGAGACTTGTCACTGATACCAATGCTTATAGAGTCAAGGTTACCAGATCTCAGGTACATTTGCAAAAGGCAGGGTGGTGTAGTGGTAAGGAAGAGGTTTAGCAGCATGTAAACCAGTGTTCGAAACCCAGCAGAGTCAGTTCCTCACACCCCCATAGCCAGTAACCTGTGTTCATTATACATTATCCCTCATAGCCAGTAACCTGTGTTTATTATACATTATCCCCCCATAGCTTATTATACATTATCCTCCCATAGCCAGTAACCTGTGTTTATTATACATTATCCCCCCACAACCAGTAACCTATGTTTATTATACATTATCTCACCACAACCAGTAACCTGTGTTTATTATACATTATCCCCCATAGCCAGTAACCTGTGTTTATTATACATTATCCTCCCCATAGCCAGTAACAATAAACACAGGTTACTGGTTGTGGTGAGATAATGTATAATAAACACAGGTTACTGGTTGTGGGGGGATAATGTATAATAAACACAGGTTACTGGCTATGCGGGGATGTGTTTATTGTACGTTATCCCTGCATAGCCAGTAACCTGTGTTTATTATACATTATCCTCCCATAGCCAGTAACCTGTGTTTATTATACATTACCCCCCATAGCCAGTAACCTGTGTTTATTATACATTACCCCCATAGCCAGTAACTTGTGTTTATTATACATTATCCCCCATAGCCAGTAACCTGTGTTTATAATACATTATCCCCAATAGCCAGTAACCAGTGTTTATTATACATTATCCCCCATAGCCAGTAACCTGTGTTTATTATACATTATCCCCCCACAACCAGTAACCTGTGTTTATTATACATTATCCCTCCCATAGCCAGAAACCTGTGTTTATTATACATTATCCTCCCATAGCCAGTAACCTGTGCTTATTATACATTTCCCCCCATAGCCAGTAACCTGTGTTTATTATACATTATCCCCCATAGCCAGTAACCTGTGTTTATTATACATTATCCCCCCATAGCCAGTAACCTGTGTTTATTATACATTATCCCCCATAGCCAGTAACCTGTGTTTATTATACAATATCCTCCCCATAGCCAGTAACCTGTGTTTATTATACATTATCCCCCATAGCCAGTAACCTGTGTTTATTATACATTTCCCCCCATAGCCAGTAACCTGTGTTTATTATACATTATCCCCCCATAGCCAGTAACCTGTGTTTATTATACATTATCCTCCCATAGCCAGTAACCTGTGTTTCTTATACATTATCCTCACATAGCCAGTAACCTGTGTTTATTATACATTATCTCCCCCATAGCCAGTAACCTGTGTTTATTATACATTATCCTCCCATAGCCAGTAACCTGTGTTTATTATACATTATCCCCCATAGCCAGTAACCTGTGTTTATTATACATTATCCCCCATAGCCAGTAACCTGTGTTTATTATACATTATCTTCCCCATAGCCAGTAACCTGTTTTTATTATACATTATCCCCCATAGCCAGTAACTTGTGTTTATTATACATTATCCCCCATAGCCAGTAACCTGTGTTTATTATACATTATCCCCCATAGCCAGTAACCTGTGTTTATTACACATTATCCCCCTATAGCCAGTAACCTGTGTTTATTATACATTATCCTCCCATAGCCAGTAACCTGTGTTTATTATACATTATCCTCCCATAGCCAGTAACCTGTGTTTATTATACATTATCCCCCATAGCCAGTAACCTGTGTTTATTATACATTATCCTCCCATAGCCAGTAACCTGTGTTTATTATACATTATCCCCCATTGCCAGTAACCTGTGTTTATTATACATTATCCCCCCACAACCAGTAACCTGTGTTTATTATACATTATCCTCCCATAGCCAGTAACCTGTGTTTATTATACATTATCCTCCCATAGCCAGTAACATGTGCTTATTATACATTATACCCCCATAGCCAGTAACCTGTGTTTATTATACATTATCCTCCCATATCCAGTAACCTGTGCTTATTATACATTATCGTCCCATAGCCAGTAACCTGTGTTTATTATACATTATCCCTCCCATAGCCAGTAACCTGTGTTTATTATACATTATCCCCCCATAGCAAGTAACCTGTGTTTATTATACATTATCCCCCATAGCTAGTAACCTGTGTTTATTATACATTATCCTCCCATAGCCAGTAACCTGTGTTTATTATACATTATCCTCCCATAGCCAGTAACCTCTGTTTATTATACATTATCCCTCCCATAGCCAGTAACCTCTGTTTATTATACATTATCCCTCCCATAGCCAGTAACCTCTGTTTATTATACATTATCCCCCGTAGTCATTTATCGTTGGACCTAGGCAGCATGATGTCTTAGGCCGGCCCAGAGAGTGAGTGAGTGAGTGAATAATATAATATATATGTTCAGAAATATATTAGTAATATATGTAAATTGGGTTCATGCAAAGAGGGTGAAAAGGTATTAAAGAAAAACACACTTATTGCATCAAATTTACAAGGCCAAACTTTTAAAAGCTTTCCTCATTTCTTTCTCAGGATGAGGAATATATCGGTTGTAGACTTCGGATTTCCATCTGCCCAATCTTTTAATAATATGCACTGGAGTGTCAGTGTTGAAGAAGACCGAAGCTGCCCCTATTCTAAATGAAAGACCTGAGACAATCTTAGGAGTAGTGTTCTGATGTAGAAGATGAATTTAGCCGTAGTCAGAGGGACTCAGTGAGAGTAGTGGTGAAATGTGTGAGGCATGACTGAGTCTGGGTAAGTAAGAGTCAAGTATTTTAACTGGGCACTAGTTCTAGGTGGTATAGCAGATGGATGAGTAGTTGGGTTCGTTTTAACGGGGAGTTTGGTCTGTCACTGTGAAGCGGGCGTAACCCTTACACTACCTGATCGATACAACATCATACCTGATGTTTTAAAGCATGTTATTCCAAACAATTTAGGAATGTTAGGTGATTTATGCCCTTTATGGATTAAAACCAGACTAAACTATGTAATTTTCCATGGGAGTTTTGCTATGGATCCCCCTCCGGAATGCCACAGCCCAGGTGTTAGTCCCCTTGAAACAACTTTTCCATCACTATTGTGGCCAGAAAGAGTCCCTGTGGGTTTTAAAATTCGCCTGCCTATTGAAATCTATGGCAGTTCGCCGGGTTCGCCCGTTCGCGAACATTGGCGGAAGTTCGCGTTCGCCAGCCGCGAACGGAAAATTTTATGTTCGCGACATCACTAGTCCTAAAAATATATCTCAGGCTTTTGAAGATTTCCATATGGCTTTATATAACATACCAGAGTCTAAGATGCCTAGTACGGAAATTGATGAATTTTTTGTAAATCTTGTTTTTATTATGGCATTTGTGTTATGGGATACAGAAGAAGAAAAGAGGAGGCACTGTGGGGTACAATACAAGTCGATGAAAACAAGATGAAATGTTTTTAGTCAAGTAAAACATAGCAATACAAATTGTTTAAGAAATGGGTGCACGGATTAGTTAGCGATTGCTCAAATAATAATAACAAAGTATTTAACCAGGAAAGGTACATTCAGATTACTCTGGTTTCCAAGTACGTCCTGGGGATGTTACCTTAGCCCAACATCCAGGGGTTGTTACTATCACCCAATTTAATGGTACTCATTTTATCTACCTCGGAAGGATGAAGGGCTGAGTCAACCCTGCCAGGATTTGAACCTGCGACCCAAGGGTTAGAACAGATTCTGCTGATGCATTAGCCCACTGAGCACGACATACAAGCTATGGATCATAGGATCCGGTTGGTAATTGTACATAGATTAAACACATTAGCTTAACTCTCTTTTATAACATTCCCTGGTACTAGCTGTTCACAGGCGTGTGCCCCCTTCGCAGTGCACTTAGGCTTTTATAGTGGATGGCCAGGAACAGGCATTACATACAAAAAACAGTCATGCAAGGCCAGGTTGGAGCTGGTTATGTAGTAGGCTATAGCATATGAAAACTAGACATAGTCAAAACAAACAGGTTTACCTATAAGGTGCATGGTGTTAGTGACCAATGCCCACCATTTATGCAGTTAACAAAACATTTGTTTCTAGTAGTGCGTATACTTTACGCTTCTGAAGCATGCTTATCTAGGAAATTCTGGCTACTGCCACCCCACCTGTTATGTAGTTGTTGGGGTGTATATTTCAACGTTTAGGGTACCGGCTGAACCTCTTTTAATCTAGTGTTTGCCCTGAGTTTTATACATGTCTGTAGTGACAGCGTTTAACTACACGGTTGACTAGCTATGGTGGTCTATAGGGCTATCATGTAGCATGACTAGGTACATTATGGGTAAGCTGGCATTTGAGGATTCAATATCGGCAGCTATTGCAGTGTTCGTGGGGTTTTGTGCCTTCGGGTAGTTATGGTGGTTGAGTGTGGATTGCGGCCAGAGGGTCCGTCCGGTTGGAGGGCTCTGCGGCTGTCCAGAGCTCTGTCAAGATATCATGTCCAATATGCTGGTACCCTGACTCTGTTGCGATTGGTTGGGTTGTGCTTAGCCCACTCCTGTAGTCGGGAAGCTTAGACAGTCCACGGGGTGGTCGGGGCATGTAGGAGGGTGGCCGGCTTGCACAATCCCCCTGCCCTAGGCCTTTGTGGAAGCCAACGCCTGTAGTCCACGGGCTCGGTACCTTTGTGAGGCCAAGTCCATGCCCCCTTGGGGGCAGGCGGAAGGTCGAGGTGTTGTCTGCCGCCTGCGGCGAACGATCTTCCCCCTGTGTGGTCGACGTCTGGAGGCTTTGCCTCTGGTGGCTTTCAGCCTAGGTGGGCGGTTGGTTGCTTTGGGAGTCGGTTGGTGATGCGTTTCGTCCGGGGGATTCTCTCTTGCCATCTCTCCCAGGCCTGTCCCCGTCCCTTGTGTGGGTCGGTCGGTGGAGGAGCGTGCCAGCAGCCTGTCCCAGAAAGCCTGAAAGATTGCCTCTAGCCTGGTGTCGAGGCACGTTTCTTTTGTCAGGTTGCAGGTTTGTGGGATCGGCATAGAAGGCTCCGCCATTTTGTGTGCACTGGGTGTTGCCACGTGTTCGCTGTGCTCTATGTGCTGTTGCGCTGGGGTGAGAGCTGGTCGCCCAGCGGGGACCGGGATAACCCCCTCTGGTCTAATGGGGGGGGTAGGAGACCTTCAGTGTCTTGTGCTGGATCTGGTGCCAGGGAGAGCAGCCGTCCCTCCCTGCTCCATCTCCGGTAGGCCGCACGTACCGACACGGCCACCCGGCTCCGACACGGCTCCGACGGGTGTCTATGAGGCATCGTTCGGTTCAGCGACGCACTCCCGGTGTGGGTAGTGCACCCCGGTAGAGCTGTGGGCTGTGTGTGCGCCGTTTTCATCCCAGATGTCTCCGGTTTGGCCGGAGCTCAGGAGACTCGCGTCCGTGCTGCTCCGAGGTCAGGCTCCGCCCCCCTGATGAATTTTTTTAATAAACTACATATTCCAAAGTTATCTAATGAAAATCTTAGTGAGCCGAATGCTTTAATTAACACTTCGGAAATAATTAATGCAAATAAAAAAATCTTAAAACCAACAAAGCCCCTGGACCAGATGGTTTCTCAGTTATATTTTATAAAACTTTTGCTGACATCTTGGCCCCCATATTACTGAAATATTTATGGAAGTCTCTATTACAAATCCCTTTCCTAAAGAGATGTTGTTAGCATCTATCATCCCGATCACTAAACCAGGAAAAGATCGTACAAATACTACAAACTATAGGCCAATTTCTTTAATAAATTTAGACATAAGAATCTATTCTCATATTTTAGCAAACAGATTATAACTAGTAATCTCTGATCTGATTTCGGTGGATCAGTCGGGCTTCATCAGGGACAGAGGTTGTTACAAATCGCTATTTGTAACTGGCCCTTTAAATGAGAAATTGCCCTGCTTCCCTGGATTGTGGAGAAGCATGTTTGCCAGCCTCCTGCCTCATGACTATGGCCCCTGGAAGATTGTGCCCCTGAAAACTTATTAACATTTATTGGGTGTGTATGGCCCTTTAAGAACCGTCTGGGGACATATTGTGACTTTGCTGAACAATGTCCCTTTAAGACTATGTCCCCAGACCTGTAAAATAACTTGCCCCTGGATTTCTCCCACTTGGTTCAGTAAATAGGGCTTACTGAACCAAGTACCACACAGGCGGACCACCCAGAAGCTAAAGTGTGCAGGCAATTTACCTCCCAGGCTGTGAGGTTACTGCAGGTTAATTGCCGAGCGCTGGGTGGCCGCCATTCGGCAGCCAAACACGTGGCGGTGGCCATTTTAGTCATTCAAATGCGGTCAGCGGTGTATGCTAAAGATTCTGTGGAACCAAAATCGGCTACACATTTTGCCGAACACCGCTGACCCTTACCTTCTCCCATACTGAACTTGCAGCTCCAGAGACTAAGTCCCGTTCGTTTTTCGGCATGAAATTGACCGGCCGCACAGCCCAAATCTATGGAACTGTTTTGGGCAGGAAATTGTGCTTGCGGTCGGTCATAAAGGACTTCCAGCTAACTTTTGATCCACTGGAGGGATTTGGCTGATTTTTGGAAGTGTTTATGTTTGATGTATGCTGAGTCTGAATATGCAACTTTTATTGAAATTGGATGTATGGTTTTAAAGTTACAGTGTGTGTGTAAAAACTGTATTTTTATTGTATGTAATAATTGGTTTAACTGTTTATCTGAGGGGAGGGAATGTGTGGGTTGCACCAGATGTGTGATTGGTGATGTTATGCCTCCCCCTGGGAGTGTCCTATTTGCATGTAACCTCAATAAAAGCCAGGCTGGGTGTTCCAGCATCTCAGACCTCTTCTGACCCTCAATACGTAGCCTTGTCTCGTTATTGGAGGGAACTGCTATATCACACTGGGGATTGCTATGCGCTGCATATTCCCCTGAGCTCTTAATCACTTAGCTCTTTTAAGAGCTTGTTCCTGTTACGCTCTCCTGGAGGAGAGGTCTTCCCCACACGGTCCTGGAGGACAGAAGCCGATCCAGGGTGGAAGGAAGACGGCGCGGCTCCAGTTAAGCTACGGCGGTTGTGGAGCCTGCGGTGGTTGTGGTGTCGTCTGCAGTGCTTGGAGTCCTCTGAGAGCGCTAGGAGCATCCATCAACGGAGAGTACTCGGTCGGAGTACACGGAGCTCCGTTACAGAGGTACAACGGATAATATCCACAAAATACTTAATTTGAGAATCAAAAGTAATCTTATCAATTCTAAAATGGTTATTTTGGCCCTTGATGCAGAAAAAGCATTTGATAGGGTTAACTGGAGATTTTTAGATAGAGTATTAAATACATTTGGATTCCATGGTCCCTTTAAAGAAAAAATTATGTCACTATATAAGGAGCCAGTGGCGAAAATTATAAACCTTTTTTTTTTTTTTAATATTCCATATTTCCAATACATAATGGCACGAGGCAAGGTTGCCCATTGGCTCTATTACTTTATATCTTGTCTATTGAGCCACTGGCTATCATTATTAGGGAGAAGAAAGAAATCTATGGGATTAAATCAGCGGATTGTGAATTTAAAATCTCCCTATTTGCTGATGATGTACTTTTGTCCCTGGTGAAGCCCTCTATCTCTATTTAGAGGTCTTAAAAACTATTGAGAAATATGGAAATGTTTCAAATTATAAAATAAACAAGTAAACACAAATCCCGGTGCTAAATATATCTGAGGCTTTACTCAAGTCTAAATTCCAATTTACTTGGAACCTGGAGTATGCTGAGTATTTGGGTATCAAACTATCCTTTAATATTCAGAATATATTGTACTGAAATTATGCAGATTCACATACTTTAACTCATAAGCAACTAAGTGGGGCAAAATCGAAATTTCATGGTTGGGGCGATTGAATATAGTGAATGCATATTCTATTCCAAAATTGCTATTTTTATTCAGGTCCTTACCCTTTAAACTAGGCAAAGATAGGATCCTACAATTTCAAAGATAATATTCTAATTTTATCTGGGGTAATAAACGCCTGAGAATATCCCAGAGGATCTTACAAAACAAATATGACAAAGGTAGGCATTTCATTCCCAGATATTGAAAAGCTACATCTAACATGTTTAGTTGCTAATTTAATGGTATGGACCAAACTAAATATCCAAAATAATGCCATGTTTCAGATTGAACAAGAAATGGTAATCTAAACACGGTATTCTGGTCATATGACCCGACTGTATTTAATCAAAGAAATGCTTCAAATCAATTGAAAGCTGATTTGTTGGATGTATTAAAAAAAAGCTTATATACTTATTACTTACTTATACTTATACAAGCTCCAATAGAAATTCTTCAATATAACATGATCGGTATGGACATGTATAATTGGAAGTTAAAGGGGATAAACAAAATTGCTGACCTATATGAAGATAATATATTAAATAGCTTTCCGTGTTTACAAAATAAATACAATATACTCTCCAGTGAAATTTTTCGGTATTTAAGGATTAAACACTATCTAAATTCAAAACAAATTATTACTACACACCCTATTTTAGGATATTTAGATAGAGTAGGAATAAAGGGCTTAATAACCAGATCTTCCAAATTATTAGAAGATGAGGTTGAGGCAGGTAAAATTTCACCAATAGAGAAATGTGAGAAGGATCTTAACGTACATTATACCCCCTACGAATGGTATCAAACTACTATCCAATTAAAAGAAAAACATTCATTGTATATCTTTGCTAGAATTATACCGAAAGATTTTATATAGATGATACCAGGTTCCTTCTAAATTACATAAAATTTTACGAAACATATTCACCTGTACGCTGGAGATGTCATAAAACGAATGGCACAATACATATATGGTACAATTGCGAGGTATTAAATGACATTAAGATATGTATTTCTTCTCTGATATCAGACTTAACTCAGGTTACTATAATAGTCTCACTTTCTCTTTTCTTATTCAACTTAGATTTCCCGGTAATGGAGAAAAAAAAAAACATCTTATTACACAGATTCTTTACACTTCAAAGTTCTCTATTGCCTGTAATTGGAAATCTAGCTATCCTCCAATATGGCAAGAAATCTTAAATCAAATAGACTACCAATACACAATGGAATGCAATTTTGTTTCTTCTTCTGGCAAATTTATCTCGTATTGTGACTCATGGCTTCCTTGGTTGATATATAGAAATAAAATCCAATCTGGTAGAACTTAAGGATGGGACAGAGGGCCTAGTTAATCGGGTCAGTTTTACTGATCCCCCAGGCTTAACAAGAGATCCCTTGGATATATAGATGCATTCTACTATATCGATCGAGCCCCAATGGTTGTAGTCCTTCCTTATGTAGTCCTTTTTTAATATATTTATGTTTCGTTGTCTTGTATATATGTATATTGCCGCAAAACCTGCTATATCTCCGTAAATGATATATATGAATTTCTTGCCGAACTGCAATCAAGTATTAGATTTAATTGTACTTAATATATTTCCTTTATATTTTGGCAATGTTGTTGTATTGAAAAAAAAAATGATAAATATAAAAATATAAAACAATATTTTATTTTAAAGAAACTGAACTATCTGGCCCCTGGCAGCAAGGACAAAGTTATTTTTATTGCATCAGGTTTTTTTCATAGTTTTTGTTGCACTCAGATTTTTTAATTTTTAAGAGTTGTGTCATCGGATGATGGATTTTTTTGGGGCCTTTTATGGGGACTAAGTCACTCCCAGAATATTATAGCTAGGGCCAACCAACTCCAACAAAGTTAACCAGGGTGGACAGTAGGTCTCCCTCCTCTTCTGTTATGAGAGCTTGATCCACTGATCATGGGTAAGGACATGGGGGAGGAAAGGGGGGGTGCAGAAGGTGTACCCCCTTTCCTTTTGTTAAATATAGCCCATGTGCTGTGGAGGTGGAGACATGAGCTGTGGGAGTATGCCCACCTTCCTGCTAGCCTTTCTAGTGATGGGCAGCAGATTGGGGCAATAGCTGGTGTGGCGCAATGGATGTGGATGGTTGGCAGAGGCAAATGCATGTGGATTGATGGTTAGGGCTAACTGATGCTGGGAATATAGGTGTGGATAGTTAGCTGGCGGTAAGGAAAGTAAATGGATGGCTGGTATTATGGATGACTGAGATCAGGGGTCAAGTCCTGGGGAATAAAGTGTGGGAACTCTCCCAAGATTCCCTCTCCCCCCCAAAAAATAATAAAATACACTCGTGTATTCGTGTATATACACACACGCGTGCACACACAGAGACACACATATACATACACGCCTGCACACACACACTCAGACACACGCACATACACACACAAATATACATTCACAGACACATACATTCACAGACACATACATTCACAGACACATACACTCAGACACACACACATACACTCAGACACACACACATACACTCAAACACACACACATACACTCAAACACACACACACACAGACACACACATGCACTCAGACACACACACAGACACACATACACTCACAGACACATGCACATACACTCACAGACACTCACACTTACACTCAGACACACACATATTCACAGACACACACATTCACAGACACACACACATTCACAGACACGTTCACAGACACACATGCATTCACAGACACACATACATTCACAGACACACACACACATTCACAGACACACATACATTCACAGACACACACACTTACATTCAGTCACACACACACATACATTCACAGTCACAGACACACACATAAATTCACAGACACACACATACATTCACAGACACATACATTCACAGACACACAGATACTCAGACACTCACACACACACACACAGAAATTGTTTGTTTGTTTTTTAACTAAAAAATGTCCACCCAGCCTCCCTACCTGGAGAGCTGACGTGGACGTGTTCCTGTGGTCCAGTGGGGCAGGCGTCTGTCTCCATATCACACGCGGCGAGGGAGCTGTGTCCTCTCTGCTCCCTCGTGCCGCACAGGCTGTCTGCTGATGCTGAGAGCCGGCATCAGCAAACGGCGCGCGGCGAGATGGAGCAGAGAGAACACAGCTCCCAAACCGTGTGTGAGAGAGAGAGAGCCGCCCGCCGGGGGGGGGGGGGGGGGGGGAGGGGAGGGCAGCAGGTGGCCATTAGGCCACCTCTTGGGCCCCCCCCCATGACAGGGGGAACACGGGGGGCATTTGGGAGCGGCATGAGTCCTGCAGCAACAGTGGGAACGGCGTTCCTGCTCCAAAGAAAGTGCAGGAACGCCGTTCCCACGCGTTCCTGCAGGACTCGAGCCCTGACTGAGATCAAGTTGATATCCTGTCCATGAATATGAACACTACTCTTTTGTTGAAGATTTTGCTGGATAAAAGCACCAGTGACAACATAAGTGGCCAACATGCATTTTGGTGCTGACGTTTTTCACTTTTGAGATCTCTGCTCAGCTGTATGGTCTCTGTTCTAAAAAAAAAATCAGCGACAGCATGCTTAATTTCTGGAAGTGAGTCTCAGCTTCCATCCTTATGTATTTTAAAAATGTAAGCAGGAAATTGTGGTAAAATATTTTTCGTAAAAAGCACAGCATGGAAGTACCTTCAAGATGTAAATATAATTTTTGAGCACTTACATGAACTTACATTTGCTCAAAATATTTTACTTTAAGATTAATATAAAGCCCACTATGTGGTATGAAAGATAAAGTTGTTGCCAGAAATTATATTGTTCTTTGGTACAGAACTTTTGCAACTGTATTTACCACAGCATAAACAAACAATCAATATGTGTTGCAAAGACATTTTCAGGAAGTAACTATTGTGAAAAATAAAAAGTTTTTTTTCCTGGCATTCAAAGTTGGAACAGAAAACATAAATGTTTGCAAAAAAATAATTTCGAATAGGAGATTGCATGGATTGAAGGGAAACTGTCACGTTTTCTGAAATTACGCAATTGAATAAAAACAATGTAAACCACCTATAACTCGTGTTAAAGTATTTTCCTATAGATGCTCTATTTTATTTTTAAATTTATATTAAATATTTAGCAAATTATTTTGTAATCACATTCAGACAGGGCAAACATTGCAAATGAAGAGGTGACATAGTAATATTGTCTTCTTGTTTGTATGTTTTCTCTATGCTGGCTCACAGATGCAAATGATATAGTTTGTAACAATGATTGTAACAATGATTGACAGAAGTCACCCAGTTGCTGGATTAGGAGATTTCTACATTACATAGTTGCATAGCTGAAAAGAGACTTGCGTCCATCAAGTTCAGCCTTCCTCACATTTGTTTTTGCTGTTGATCCCAAAAAAGGCAAAAAAACCAGTCTGAAGCACTTCCAATTTTGCAACAAACTAGGGAAAAGAATTCCTTCTTGACCCCAGAATGGCAGTCAGATTTATCCTTGGATCAAGCAGTTATTACCCTACATTGAAAGATTATATCCTTGAATATTCTGTTTTTGCAAGTATGCGTCTACTAGCTGTTTGAACATCTGTATGGACTCTGATAAAACCACTTCTTCAGACAGAGAATTCCACATCCTTATTATTCTTACAGTAAAAAAAACCCTTTCCATTGCCTTAGACGAAATCTCCTTCTTCCAGTCTAAACGCATGACCTCGTGTCCTATGTAAAGTCCGGATTGTGAATAGATTTCAACACAATGGTTTGTATTGGCCCTGAATATATTTGCATAATGTTATCATATCCCCTCTCAGGCAATGTTTTTCTAAACTAAATAGGTTTAAATGTGTTAACCTTTCTTCATAGCTGATATGTTCCATTCCTTTTATTAATTTTGTAGCCAGCCTCTGCACATTTAAAGGGAAACTATATTGCTTGGAATACAAAGTTGAAATTTGCAATTTGTTTTGTTCTGAATGTACATTCGTACGAATTTAATGCCATTCGGACATTCGGATGCTTACGAAAGTCCGAGGTTCCGAAGTGCCGCAATTCGGTAGTTCAGAAGCTCCGAATTGCCGAAGTGATTTGGATTTCTGAAAAGTGGCAAAACAAGGGAGAGGGAGGGAAAATTATGTGAACGATGACAGGAATCTTGACCAATAAGCTTATTCCTTTTGTGTAATGTAATGCTTTCTTGCCCAATCCGGTTTCACTATTCCCTGCCCAATAAAATTATCAAATGTTTGTGATTGATCTTAGAGGACAGCCAATTAATGGTGATTTTGTCACTAACACTTGGCCAATGAAGGCACACAGAGTCATTGAGGTGGGATAGTATATAAGTCAGGCTGTCAGGGTGTTGGATTGCATTCATGTGACCAGACTAGTTGTGAAAGCACAAGAAACTGAGAGAGATAAATTACATTACATTTATTGTACTTTACTTGTTGCAAACTTGGGGAGCAACATTGCTTTTAGGTGTGTGTTCAATGGAGAGAGAGAGAGAGAGAGAGAGAGAGAGAGAGAGTTTTTCCTTTTTTCTTCTGCGTTTTGTTTATTTTTTGAAGCTGGTGGGGGTGGTGGGGGGTGGAGAGAGGGTGAGAGAGTGTGTGGCTCTGCAAGCCAGGTTCTGCTCCTTCCATTTCAACACCTTGGAGAGAGGGACACAGATCTTTGATCATTTTTATTTTCTACTTTTTGTAAGTGTTTCAATTAAAGCTTGTTTTATATACCGTTAAGATTTCACACTATGTCCAGTTCTTCTTTCTTCTACATGTACCCTTGAGGAATTTTTATTGCAAGATCTAAAGATACCTTGATGGGCTTAAACTACTCCTTTATTTTGTGAATGCAATATTTATAGCAGGGACATCTCGACTTAATGGTGTTTCCCAATGAGCGTTCTCTGCTTTTGTTTTTTCTAGGTGTATCTTGTTTTGTATAATTATTAACTAAACCCAGACCATTTCTTTAAGATTAAGTGGTCTGGGTACTGCTGTGGTCCACTATGCAATTTAAAATATTGCTGTTTAACCCTGTAAGGACACATGACATGTGTGACATGTCATGATTCCCTTTTATTCCAGAAGTTTGGTCCTTAAGGGGTTAAGAAAGAAAACACACAAAATGTTTATTTTTCAAAATGAATGCCATTCCATACTGCCGAATGCCTGAAATGAATGACATGCTGAACTGCTGAATGCCGAAATGAATGCCGCGTGCCCGAATGCCGAATGTCAAAACCGAATGCCATTTGGCAGTTCGTCTGCTTCTGAATTTGTCTGCTTCCGAAATGCCGAAGCAGACAAATTTTTTTACTTACCTGAATTACCGAACCAATTTTTTTTGCCCATGCACATCCCTAATTCCTAGCACTATAGTGCCCCACTCCCTGACACACCCTCCCCCTCACGGCTGAAAGGGTTAAAACAAACTTTTACTTCACTTACCAAATTCCAGGTTAAGTCTTTGTTCCTCTTCTGTCGACGCCAGCTGGCCAGGACATGAAGCGCCACGATCACATTAGAGCTTTCCTATAGGAAAGCATTCAATCAATGCATCCCTATGGGGTTTAGCTGATGCTGAATGTCCTCATGCAAAGCGTGAGGGCGTCCGTCCAGTGTCATTTGGCAGACCGAAAGTCCATTAAGGACCCGGAAGCACCTCTAGTGGCTTTCTACCAGACAACCACTTCAGGTGGAGTTAACCCTGCAAGGTAATTATTGCAGTTTCTTAATAACTGCAATAATTACAATAAAAAGAAGTGGCCTGGGTGCCAATAGTGTCCCTTTAATTTTATTTTCCACATCTCACAAAAACATATTTGATAAATATAGGAATGATCACTGCCTCAACTTGGTATTGCAAATTGTTTGTGGCACTATAATAAACTGTACTTTCTAATAGTGTTCCCTTAATTTTTTTGAGCAGTGTATATATATATATATATATATATATTTATACACTGCTCAAAAAAATAAAGGGAACACAAAAATAACACATCCTAGATCTGAATAAATTCAATGTTCTTCTGAAATACTTTGTTCTTTACATAGTTGAATGTGCTAACAACAAAATCACACAAAAGTAAAAAAAATGGAAATCAAAATTTTCAACCCATGGAGGTCTGGCTTTGGAGTCACACTCAAAATTAAAGTGGAAAAACACACTACAGGCTGATTCAACTTTGATGTAATGTCCTTAAAACAAGTCAAAATGAGGCTCAGTAGTGTGTTTGGCCTCCACGTGCCAGTATGACCTCCATACAGCGCCTGTGCATGCTCCTGATGAGGTGGCGGATGGTCTCCTGATGGATCTCCTCCCAGACCTGGACTAAAGCATCTGCCAACTCCTGGACAGTCTGTGGTGCAACGTGACATTGGTGGATGGAGCGAGACATGATGTTCCAGATGTGCTCAATTGGATTCAGGTCTGGGGAACGGGCGGGCCAGTCCATAGCATCAACGCCTTCATCTTGCAGGAAATACTCACACACTCCAGCCACATGAGGTCTAGCATTGTCTTGCATTAGGAGTAACCCAGGGCCAACCGCACCAGCATATCGTCTCACAAGGGGTTCTGAGGATCTCATCTCGGTACCTAATGGCAGTCAGGCTACCTCTGGCGAGCACATGGGGGGGATGTGTGGCCCCCCAAAGGAATGCCACCCCACACCATTACTGACCCACTGCCAAACCGGTCATGCTGGAGGATGTTGCAGGCAGCAGAACACTCTCCACGGCGTCTCCAGACTCTGTCACATCTGTCACATGTGCTCAGTGTGAACCTGCTTTCATCTGTAAAGAGCATAGGGCGAATTTGCCAATCTTGGTATTCTCTGGCAAATGCCAAACGTCCTGCACGGTGTTGGGCTGTAAGCACAATCCCCACCTGTGGACAAAGCCGCCATCAGGGGGTGACAACCATAACGGTTGTCACGGGCCCGGCGGCCATGGGCGGCCCGGCCGCCTGGACCCCACGTATAGCGGCGGTACTGCCGCCGGTGCAGTAGCACCGGGGCCCGCACGCTGATGGGGCCCATCGGGTGTCCCACTCACTTAGGGCCACCCGATGTGCCCTGTATCTTCAGGGGCCCGATCAGCGCTGCGGCCGTGCAATAGCGCGACCGGCCCCCTTTAAAAAAAATTCAGCTGCAAAGTTCTGGTGGGAGGAAGTGGCTGTCACTTCCTCCCCTTCCCTACCCTCCCCTCAGTGCCGCATGGGAGGGAAGAAAGACAGGCCGCTGGAGCCACGCCGACTCCCATCAGCCACAGCCTTCCACCTGCATAAAAAGGTAAGAAAAATTAGCTGTATTTGTGTATGTTAGTATGTATGTATGTGTGTATGTCAGAATGTCTGTGTGTATGTCAGTCTGTATGTAAGTCAGTATGTCTGTATGTATGTCAGTATGTCTGTGTGTATGTCAGAATGTCTGTATGTATGTCAGTATGTCTGTGTGTATGTCAGAATGTCTGTGTGTATGTCAGTATGCATGTCAGAATGTCTGTGTGTATGTCAGTATGTCTGTATGTATGTCAGAATGTCTGTGTGTATGTCAATATGTCTGTATGTATGTCAGAATGTCTGTATGTATGTCAGTATGTCTGTGTGTATGTCAGAATGTCTGTATGTATGTCAGTATGTCTGTGTGTATGTCAGAATGTCAGTATGTCTGTATGTATGTCTGTATGTATGTCAGTATGTATGTCAGAATGTATGTGTGTATGTCAGTATGTCTGTATGTATGTCAGAATGTATGTATGTATGTCAGTATGTCTGTATGTATGTGTGTTTGTCAGTATGTCTGTGTGTATGTCAGTATGCCTGTATGTATGTCAGTATGTATGTATGTCTGTATGTATGTCAGTATGTCTGTATGTATGTCAGAATGTCTGTTTGTCTGTCTGTCAGTATTTCTGTATATATGCGTGTATGCCAGTATGAATGTTTGCCATTATGAATGTATGTCTGTGTATGTATGTGTGTATGGATGTCAGTGTCTGTATAAATGTATGTTTGTCAGTATGTCTGTATGTATGTATGTATGTATAAATGTATGTATGCCAGCATGAATGAATGTATGTCTGTGTGTATGTATGTCGGTGTGTGTATGTGTAAGTCCTCATGCATGTGTGTCTGTATGTATGTTAGTATGTGTCTATCTGTCACTATGTATGCCTGTGTGTATGTCTCAGTATGTGTGTGTCAGTACGTATGCCTATATGCGTGTATGTCTGTTTCAGTATGTGTGTCTGTTAGTGTGTGTGTGTGTGTCTGTGTCCTTTTGTATCAGTGTGTGTTTTTGTGTCTGTGTGTGTATTCCTGTGGGCGGAATTTGGAGGCCGACCCTGTGGGCGGGATTGGAGGCGGGCCCAGACCCTGAGCTGAGTTAGGGGCCCCAAAATTTCTGGTGGCGGCCCTGCCTATGGATGTCGGGCCCTCATACCACCCTCATGGAGTCTGTTTCTGACCGTTTGAGCAGACACATGCACATTTGTGGCCTGCTGGAGGTCATTTTGCAGGGCTCTGGCAGTGCTCCTTCTGTTCCTCCTTGCACAAAGGCGGAGGTAGCGGTCCTGCTGCTGGGTTGTTGCCCTCCTACGGCCTCCTCCACGTCTCCTGATGTACTGGCCTGTCTCCTGGTAGCGTCTCCATGCTCTGGACACTACACTGACAGACACAGCAAACCTTCTTGCCACAGCTCGCATTGATGTGCCATCCTGGATGAGCTGCACTACCTGAGCCACTTGTGTGGGTTGTAGACTCCGTCTCATGCTACCACTAGAGTGAAAGCACCGCCAGCATTCAAAAGTGACCAAAACATCAGCCAGGAAGCCTAGGAACTGAGAAGTGGTCTGTGGTCACCACCTGCAGAACCACTCCTTTATTGGGGGTGTCTTGCTAATTGCCTATAATTTTCACCTGTTGTCTATCCCATTTGCACAACAGCATGTGAAATTGATTGTCACTCAGTGTTGCTTCCTAAGTGGACAGTTTGATTTCACAGAAGGTGTGATTGACTTGGAGTTACATTGTGTTGTTTAAGTGTTCCCTTTATTTTTTTGAGCAGTATATAGTATATACACACACATACATATATACAAACAAATCTAACTATTAACAAATAAGTTTCTGAATTTTGGCCCATGGATGTATACATACACATCCCTCCATACAGGGTGGGACAAAATTCAAAGTAGTTTTTGACAGGTAAATAACTTCTTTGTTAGTTGTTCAATTTTTTTGTTGAAGGTACATATTAGAATTGAGTCTTGGAAGATTCATCATGGGATATTTCATAAAGGAACAACAAGTAAAAATAATGAAATTTTATTTTTAAAATGTAATTTCAAGAAATTCCCAGATTAATTGGCCGCCACGTTTGCCTTATTACAGCTTCCGATTACGTCCTGTGGAAATATCAGATGGAGCAGGTGTACATGAACAAACATTGCACACTTGAGCAGCCAATGAGAATATCTTAAGAAATGTAAGCGCTAGAACTTCAAAAATTAACTAATGTTATGAACTGTGGCGAAAGTAACCTCGCCACTGGTCCTTGGAGGGGCGTGTTTGCCAGCCTCCTGCCTCTGGACTATGGGCCATTCAAAAAGGCACATAAAAGACTTTTGTTTGTGGCTTTTGCTATCCTGTTCGGGAACCAAGCAGACGCATGAACCAGGGACCACCCGGGAGCTTGTTAACATCTATTAACACTTTGGAACGGTTCTCACCAAAGTGTTCTAATTGTTTGTCTGGGTGGCCGCAATTCCTATGGACAACCACAAGGTGGCAGCCATCTTGTTCACATGAATGCAGGCTGCTAGGGCATGAATCTCATGGAACTAAAATCGGACACAGAAACTCCCGAACACCGCTGGGCATCCATCATTGCCTGTGTTCGGTTCTATACAATTTAGAATGGCACTGTTCGGTGGAATCATTTGTCTGGATGAGGGGAACAAGCTCCAGGGTAAGAACATTGACTGTTCAGTAGTTTATTCATTTTTAAACTACTGAACTAGACCGACCGCAAGCCCTGATTCTCTGGATCTATTTTGGGCATGGGACAATGCGTGCAGTCGGTCAAAAATAAGACTTTTGTAAGGTATTTTGGGGGTTTTATAAAAACGTGTGTTTTTGTGTCTGGAGATAATTGAGTTAATACAGTACTTGACTCAATTATATCCCAGGCAGAGGGGAGGGATTGTATGATTATGTATGGTAGTGTCATGTATTTTAACAGGTGGTACAGGTGGGAGTGCCCCTTGCATGGGGATTGTCATAAAAGGCCAAGTGAGGTCCCATTAAAATCAGTTCACTTCACCCTCAGCCCGCACCCTCGTCTCTTGATTGTAGGGAACAGCTATACCTGCTTCGGATTGCTAGAATCACTAACTTTTGTAAGAGCTACACAGCTATACCTGCTATACTCTTGGAGGTGAGGCCTTCCCACTGGGAGCTGGATCCAGGAGTTTGGCCCAGGGTAGGAAGGGATGGCAAGACCCCAGCCAAGCTGCAGTGGCTAAGGGGCTATGGTGTCCAGTGCGGTGCTTATGGTACTCAGCGACAACTATGAAGCATCGATTGGCAGAGGTACCCAGTCAGGGTGCCAGACGGTTAGTCACATCTGGTGGCAGCGGTGGGATGGCTTCCTAGTGAGTATAAAAGCATCCTGGAGACACCAGAGTCATTATGGATTTATAATTGAGGCAACAGTATTCATACAGCGCCCCTGTCTACAGCGGTATGGAACCAGCTAGTCCTCGGATAGCATTTGCATATGACGAGGAGTTTTGCTGGAGATTGCAGCGCTATTTGGCTCTACAGGATGGGCCTGTGTCAGAGTTGCACATACTGGATTACAGCGAGGTTGTTAGAAAAGAGCTTTGGGATGAAGCCCTGGAGGGCTGAAAGTCTCCCCAGCGAGGAGCAGTGGCTACAGGTACGAGTGGCGCTGCAGATGCCTCTCCTGGGAGAGCAGCCTCTGGCTGAGTGGGTGACGAAGCTCCAGAGACTGGTAGAGCAGGAAACGTGGCTAGACGACGCATACCAGGCGCTATGGTGGTACGCAATTCAGCATGTTCCCTGGATGGCTAAGCACGACAGGCCCGAGGGCAATGAGTACAATGGCCCTGGCCTGTTATGGGGGGCGTTTGCCGAACCGGAGTTCGGGAGTGCTAGAAAATCACACTTCTGGGAAATACATAACTATAGGGAAGCCATGCTGGGCCTCCCTAGAGCTGGCGACATAGGGACAGACCTGATCAATCTGGTCACCCTAGAATGGAAGCTGGAGCAGGATTACCAACACCTGCTCAGCCCAATTCGGCCCCAATATACCCTGCAGGCATAGCAGGAATGCTGGGTGGCAGACCCAGACCTACAGCCCTGCAGCTTGGGAGACCTGGCGGAGGTACCCCCTGCTTCACCACCAGCTCTAGAAGTAGGGGACCTTATGAACTTGTCCTGGGAAGACCCCAGTCGGTAGGTGGAGATGGGACCGTGGTCTCTCCACCGGCCCTACAGGGATGCTGGGAAGCCGGCCCAGATCCCCAACTACAGCCGGCCCAGATCCCAAACTGGCAGTTTACCTTACAGGGAGAGGAGACAACTGGTCTCTCTCCCCAGTGGCAGCCGGATATACCGGAAGAGGAGTCAGTTGGTCCCTGTTCCCAATTATAGGGGTCCTTACAGACTGGTCCTGTGAGGAACCCCAACTGGCAGGTGGAGATGGGACCGAAGTCTCTCCACCGGCCCTAGAGGGATGCTGGTCAGCTGGCCCAGATCCCCAACCACAGCCAGAGGTACCAGAAGTAGGGACAGTCGGTCCTACTCCCCAGCGACAGCCGGATATACTAGAAGAGGAGACAGCTGGTCCCTCTTCCCAATTACAGGGGGACAGCACCTCTGACCCCAATGGTGCAGATGGGACCGTGGTCTCTGTACCAGATTTACAGGGATGCTTGGCAGCTGTCTCAGATCCCCAACAGCCACAGCAGGAATACCAGAAGGAGGAGGTGGACGATTATTTCCCGCATCCTTTCCCCTACTGGGAGCTGGATCCAGGAGTTTGGTCCAGGGTGGGAAGGGATGGCGAGACCCCAGCCAAGCAGCGGCGGCTAAGGGGCTATGGTGCTTATGGTAGTCGGCGACAGCTAGGAAGCAGCGATTGGCGGAGGTACCCAGTCGGGGTGCCAGGTGGTCCGTCACAATGAACAATGTAAATGAAATCAGGCTGATGTGCAAGACGGTAAATAGAGCTCATTTAAAAGATATCTTCCGTACCAAGCCAAACTTATTTTCCCAAGCATTAATTGTATGTAGTATTTTTGAAATTGGTGCATTAATAAAAAAAATATTGACTCCTCAAACCCTACTCTAAATTTTATCCCACCCTGTAGAAACCTATATACACTTTTTCTCAACCTTTTTTTCGAGTCGTCTACTGAATTGGGACCTAGAACACCTATGACATGCTTGAATTGGTAAGTGTGACAAACTTATTTGCATGAATTTATACAGTGTGACGGACCGCTGGCACTCCGACTGAGTACCTCCGCCAATGATGCGCCTAGTGCTCGCTGAGGACTCCAAGCACTCCAATCGACACCATCAGCACTGCAGACCCCACTTCCAGCGATACCGCTGCGCCGGGGTCTCGCCGTCTCCACCCACCCTAGACCTACGACAAGGCTCCAGGTTCCAGTGGGTGAACCTCTCCTCCAATAGAGTGAAGCAGGAACAAGCTCTTACAAGAGCTCAGTGATTATAGCAAGGGAATATGCAGAGCATAGCAATCCCTTGTAGCAGATTCCCCCAATAAGAGACAGGACTCAGATTGAGGGTGAAGTAGAACTGCCTGTACTGGCACATACAGCCTCTTTTATTCACAATCCACAAACATAGTACTGCCCACAGGGTTTTGAAATACAACCAATCAATCCGTACAATACACACAGACACTCCCACACAAAATCCTCCCCTCTGCCTGTGATATGATTACTGAACACAATGGGTAATATAATTATCACAGGCAGAGAAATGCAGTTTTATAAAACATATCACAGGGACCCCAAAACATGCAATAACCTGTAGCGGTACTTACCTTATCCGGGGGCCGGCCGCGGTCCTCTCTTCAAGCCGCGCGCGGTCCTGCGGCTGCACGAGCCGCGCGCGGCTCATCCGACTCTCCTAACAGGAGGACGGGCAGTGACCGCGAGATGCGGTCACGTGTCCCGCCTGCAGTTAAGAGCGCGCCGCGAGTCTCGGGCGCGCTCTTAAAGAGACATTGGGAGCCTAAATTGCAAAAAGGCTCCCATTGGCTCCTGTCATGCCAATCACCCCATACACTTACCTGTTGGGGGAGTGGAAGTGACAGGAGCCAATCACATTAGTTTGAAGGCTACTTATACTTACCCTTTTCCCTTAGTTCCTTGCCCTATCGTGGTTTCTGCTACAGTTCCCTTTAGTGCTTGTTGTGTTCAGTTGTGTTTCTCCGTATTTGACCTTGGCTTAGTATTCTGACTTCGTTTTCGCTTTATCCTTGTCTGTACTGTTTGCCGGCTTGCTGATTCCTGTGTACCAGACCCCGGCTAGTTTTCGTTTACGCTGTCTCTTTGTGCCCTTGACCTCGGATCGTTCCTGACTCTGTCTTCTCCTATTACAACGAGTCCGGCCACTCTAAGGTCCGGTAGACGCATCTCTCCTCTGTACTGTCTTCTGTTTGGCTGGATCCTGCGTGTAGGGGTATATACTCGTTACATTACGATAGGGCCATGGACCCCGCAGATTTAGCTCAACAGATGGCGACCCATGAGGCTAGATTTGTAGAGCAGGATCACCGTATGGATCAAATAGCTCAGGCTCTCCAGACGCTCTTAGCTAGAACCATTCCAGCAACCGCACCTAACCCTCCTACACCCCTGCTTCCTGAAGTATCGACTGTGCCTAATGCTACAGCACATTTAACGCCTCCTCCTAGGTATGGAGGGGATTCTAAGACATGCAGAGGGTTCATTAACCAAATAGAGTTTCATTTTGAGATGTATCCACGTTCATTTCCCACAGAGAGGTCTAAAGTTGGGTTCTTTATGCACCAACTTACCGACAAAGCACTTGAATGGGCAAACCCTATTTGGGAGGCTAATGGACCTATGGTGCATAACTTTCACAGTTTCCTAACAGCTTTTCGCAGAACTTTTGACACTACGAAAAGGTCTAAGAATGCCGCTAGAGCATTAATGAGGGTTAAACAAGGTTCTAGGTCTGTGGCTGATTACGCTATACAGTTTCGTACCCTTGCCTCACAGGTCGATTGGACCAACAATGGGTTAACTACTGCCTTCATGGAAGGCTTATCAGATTCTATATTGGATGAGGTAGCAGCTAAGGAACTTCCTGTTGCCTTAGAGGACCTTATTGACTACCTCATCGATATAGATAATAGGATTCGTGACAGGCTCTATACCAAGAACAGGAATAGACGTTTTGTTACACCTATTCACACCAGAGTTAATACACCGGAGAGTGTAAAAGTATCTGAAGAGGAACCCATGCAATTAGGGGTTGCCAAACTCTCTGATAATGAAAAATTACATAGGAGAAGGGAGGGACTCTGCCTATATTGTGGTAGGAGAGAACATATGGTAAAGGAGTGTCCTCTGCTCCCGGAAAACTCTCGCACCTAAGACCTTATAGGGGACTGGCCTTGGGTGTGATTTCTAAGTCTCCTACATTGCCTCCTAACCGACTGCTTATCCCTGTTTCTTTACATATGGGAGAGAGTTGTATAGTGAAAATATATACGCCCTGGTTGACTCTGGGGCAGCTGAGAATTTTATAGACTCTGGTTTTGTAAAGGAAATCAATATTCCCATCAGGGAGAAGGAGATACCCTTGGCCGTTGAGGCCATAGATGGTAGACCGTTGATATCTCCTGTTGTTACTCACGAGACTGCACCGCTACACATGTACACAGGGGTTCTACACTATGAAACCATTCGGTTCCAGGTCATCACCTCTCCCTCTTCACAGTTGGTGTTAGGGTATCCATGGTTACGTGCCCACAATCCCATTTTTGACTGGGAGACAGGGCAGATAAAATCATGGAGTGAAGCCTGCCATGAGTCATGTACTATTGAAGTCACGCCTGTGAATTCTATTAACGTTCCTACTGTTCCTCCTTTATCTACGGCTATACCCTCTCAGTATTTAACTTTAAAGACTGTCTTTGATAAAAGAGAGGCTGACAAATTACCGCCTCACAGACCCTACGATTGTGCTATTGATTTGTTGCCTGGTACTATACCTCCCAAGGGCAGGGTGTACCCCCTATCGGTTCAAGAAAACCGTGTCATGGAGGAGTACATTAAAGAATCATTAGACAAGGGATTTATTAGGAGATCCTCTTCTCCGGCTGGAGCGGGGTTCTTCTTTGTATCTAAGAAAGAAGGTGATTTAAGACCTTGCATTGATTATAGAGGTTAATAAAATCACCATCAAAAATGCTTACCCTATACCATTAATAACAGAATTGTTTGACAGGCTCAAACATGCTACGGTTTTCACCAAATTAGATCTTAGAGGAGCATACAATTTGATACGTATAAAAAAGGACCACGAATGGAAGACAGCCTTTAATACTCGGTCAGGTCATTATGAGTATACCATCATGCCATTTGGGCTTTGCAATGCCCCAGCAGTGTTCCAAGAATTTATTAATGATGTCTTAAGGGACTTTATTCACTCATTTGTTATTGTGTACTTGGATGACATTTTAGTATATTCTACAGACTTACACACTCATCACAGACATGTTACGACAGTTCTAAAGACCCTTCTTGCTAATGGTCTTTATTGCAAATTAGAAAAATGTCTATTCGACCAATCCGAGGTCCAGTTTTTAGGGTATTTGATTTCCGCTAAGGGTTTTCGGATGGATCCCCAGAAGCTCGCTGCGGTCATAGAATGGCCTCTGCCGCAAGGTCTGAAAGCCATCCAGCGTTTTCTGGGTTTCTCTAATTATTATAGACGTTTTATCAAAGGTTTTTCGTCTATCGTAGCACCTATTACTCGTATGACTAAAAAGGATGGCAATACACGTGTCTGGTCTACTGAGGCACTTCAGGCTTTTGACTTTCTTAAGACTACGTTCGCCTCTGCACCTATTTTACAGCATCCTGTCCCCTCATTGCCATATATACTTGAGGTTGATGCTTCCGATATAGGGGTAGGTGCTGTCTTATCCCAAAGAGAGTCTCCTGACAAGCCATTGCATACTTGTGGCTTCTTTTCTAAACAAATGTCCAAAGCAGAAAGGAATTATGATGTGGGTAATCGCGAACTCCTTGCTATCATTTTAGCACTCAAAGAATGGAGACATTTGTTAGAAGGAACTAAGGATCCTATTCTCATATTTACAGATCATAAGAACCTATCCTACCTTAGCGAAGCTAAAAGATTGTCTTCAAGGCAGGCTAGGTGGTCACTGTTCTTGTCTCATTTTAATTATATAATCACCTATAGGCCAGGTGACCGGAACACTAAAGCGGACGCTCTGTCCAGACAATTCGAGACTATTGACAAACAGGAGATTGATGTCACTCCTGTCATTCCCCCAGACAGGATAATAGCAACTACTATATTGTCTATTTCCTCGTCCCTCTTGCAGGCCATACAAGCGAAACAAAGCATGGCACCTAGCGAGAAGCCTAATGATAAATTGTTCGTTGACGTTCCCGAGAGACGGGATATTCTGTCACTGTATCACGATACTAAGACTGCTGGACATCCTGGTATTTCCAAAACAGTGTCAGCCGTTTCTCGGTATTTCTGGTGGGATACCTTACGTAAGGATGTTACTGACTATATAAGTGCTTGTACTACTTGTGCATGTATGAAAGCCTCTCGTAGAGTTCCTTGTGGGCTGTTGCATCCGTTACCCGTTCCCGAGAGACCTTGGTCTAATCTATCAATGGATTTTATTGTTGAATTACCCCCTTCGAATGGTAACACAGTCATCCTAATGATAGTAGATCGGTTTTCCAAAATGGCTCACTTTGTGTCTCTTCGCAAGTTGCCCACTTCCAAGGAACTGGCTCTTATCTTCGCTAGAGAAGTGTTTAGATTACATGGTATTCCCTTATCTATTGTATCCGATAGGGGTAGCCAATTTATTTCCAGGTTCTGGAAAGCCTTTTGTTCGGAGATGGGTATTTCTCTCTCATTTTCTTCCGCTTACCATCCCCAGTCTAATGGAGCTGCTGAACGTGCCAACCAGTCTCTGGAGCAGTACCTCCGTTGTTTTGTGTCTCACCATCAGGACAATTGGTCTGACCTGCTTCCTTGGGCTGAATTTGCTCGGAATAATGCCACTCATGATTCTTCCGGCAAAAGCCCTTTTTACGTTGTCTATGGCCAGCATCCCGTTGTTCTTCCGGCTGCATTCTCCTCACAGGGCATGCCAGTTCTGGATGAGCATTTGGCTGGTTTGCGTAATACTTGGGAGCAGGTTCAGCGTTCTTTGGTGGACTCTGCTGCCCGCCAGAAGGCTCAGGCTGACAAGCATCGCAGAGCGGCTCCTTCCTATGTTGTGGGGGACAGGGTTTTGCTTTCCACACGGAATATTCGCCTCCGGGTGCCTTCTATGAAATTGGCTCCCCGCTTCATTGGCCCTTATCGCATTATACATAAGGTTAATCCCGTTTCTTATGCCTTGGGTCTGCCTAAGAATCTGCGTATACCTAATGTATTTCACACCTCGTTGTTGAAGCCTTACGTACGCAACCGCTATACCCGGCATACTCCCCCTCCCCCTCCTGTCTCTGTGGAGGGTCATGAGGAGTTCGAAGTGTCTGCTGTGATTGACTCTCGTTTTCTTAGGGGTCGGCTTCAGTACTTGGTACATTGGAAGGGTTATGGGCCTGAGGAGCGCAGTTGGATTTCTGCGGAAGCTGTTCATGCTCCCCGCCTTGTACGTTCTTTCCATTCGCGTTTTCCTGCCAGGCCTGGTCCTGCCCGCCCGGAGGGCGTGTCCTCAGGGGGGGTACTGTAGCGGTACTTACCTTATCCGGGGGCCGGCCGCGGTCCTCTCTTCAAGCCGCGCGCGGTCCTGCGGCTGCACGAGCCGCGCGCGGCTCATCCGACTCTCCTAACAGGACGGGCAGTGACCGCGAGATGCGGTCACGTGTCCCGCCTGCAGTTAAGAGCGCGCCGCGAGTCTCGGCGCGCTCTTAAAGAGACAGTGGGAGCCTAAATTGCAAAAAGGCTCCCATTGGCTCCTGTCATGCCAATCACCCCATACACTTACCTGTTGGGGGAGTGGAAGTGACAGGAGCCAATCACATTAGTTTGAAGGCTACTTATACTTACCCTTTTCCCTTAGTTCCTTGCCCTATCGTGGTTTCTGCTACAGTTCCCTTTAGTGCTTGTTGTGTTCAGTTGTGTTTCTCCGTATTTGACCTTGGCTTAGTATTCTGACTTCGTTTTCGCTTTATCCTTGTCTGTACTGTTTGCCGGCTTGCTGATTCCTGTGTACCAGACCCCGGCTAGTTTTCGTTTACGCTGTCTCTTTGTGCCCTTGACCTCGGATCGTTCCTGACTCTGTCTTCTCCTATTACGTCGAGTCCGGCCACTCTAAGGTCCGGTAGACGTATCTCTCCTCTGTACTGTCTTCTGTTTGGCTGGATCCTGCGTGTAGGGGTATATACTCGTTACATAACCCCATAAAAAGTATATCCTCAGAACCTTGGTCCCCTACTGTTCTCCATCTATACTGCCTCCCTTGGTAAACTCATTAGCTCCTTTGGCTTCCAATATCATTTCTATGCAGATGACACGCAAATCTACCTGTCCTCTCCTGATCTCTCCCCGTCCCTATTGACTAGTGTCTCTGACTGCCTCTCTGCTGTTTCTAACTGGATGGCTGCCCACTTCCTTAAACTAAACTTGATCAAAACTGAAATTCTGATCTTTCCTCCCTCAAGTGTTGTTACTCCTGTGTCTGTCTCCCTCCAAGTTAACGTTGCTACCATCAGCTCCACCACACAGGCTCGCTGCCTAGGTGTTCTCTTTGACTCCGACCTCTCCTTCAAGCCTCATGTTCAATCTATCGTCAAATCCTGTCATTTTCATCTCAAAAACATTGCGCGCATCCGCCCCCTACTTAACGCCAGATGCGACTAAGGTGTTGGTCCATTCCACTGTCCTTTCTCGCCTTGACTACTGTAATCCGCTTCTCAGTGGTCTTACGTGCTCCCAACTTGCGCCGTTACAGTCCATAATGAATGCGGCAGCGAGGCTCATCTTCCTGTCCGCCCGCACCTCCCATGCCTCACCCTTTTGTCAGTCCCTACATTGGCTTCCTATAAAATATAGAGCTCAATTTAAAATTCTGGTTCTTGCTTTCAAATCTCTACATAATGCTGCTCCCACCTATCTATCCTCCCTTATACACAAGTATGTCCCGTCCAGGCCCTTACGATCTGCTGAAGACATACGTCTATCTTCTGTCTGTACTCCCACCTCTGATGCTCACCTTCAAGATTTCTCGAGGGCTGCACTGTTCCTGTGGAACTCGCTTCCCTCCTCCATTAGATGCTCACCCAGTCTCCACTCCTTCAAAAAATCGTTAAAAACCCACTTCTTCATAAAAGCGTATCAATTAAACTGTTAATAGCTCCTAACTGATTCCTCTTCTGCAACTGTCACTAGTCTAATACTATCCTCACCTTTTTGTGTCATTTTACCCCACTCTCTCTAGCATGTAAGCTCATTGAGCAGGGCCCTCAACCCCTCTGTTCCTGTGTGTCCAACTTGTCTGGTTACAACTACATGTCTGTTCATCCACCCATTGTAAAGCGCTGCGGAATTTGACGGCGCTCTACAAATATCATAATAATAATAACTGGGGGATCTGGGTGAACCACATATCCAAAATTCACCCAGATCCGTTCAGTAGTTTGGAAGATACAGTTTAATGCAGATTCCGCAGAACATATACAGGCTATATGAAAAATTATTCCTGTATAATGTGTCCCCTGTTGTATAGTTTAAAACTACTGCACGATGTCTTTGTGCACCAAATACCGTCGAGATGGCACAGTGTAAAAAAGTCCAAACAGTGTCTGTGAGTTAAAATGGCCGCCATCCATTGTTCTCACCATGTGCTTCATCCATTGTTCTCACCATGTGCCTCTGATACATGAAATGGTGGCCACCCAGTAACTCCACAGTATGTCCCCAGATGGTTCTTAAAGGGCCAGCAGCAGCATAATACAAATCCATTATGCCCAAATCTTGTATTTAAAGGGCCAAACCTCCCAGGGACCATAATCACATGGCAAGAGGCTGGCAAGTAGTCCTCTCCAGGCACAAGTGGCGAGGTTAATTTCGCCACATACAGTAATTGCAAGGGACAGAAAATAAATTATAGATATGTCCATGTCCATAAACACTATTATAAATATAACTGAACTTTCAACAAATTCAACAATTTATCTAAAGCCAAGTTCCTACACTAATTTTTAAATGGGAGATTAACATGCTGACTGCAATAATTACTGCTTCAACAGACTCTTCAATTTATGCTTTTTATGTGGTCATCTCCAAAGTGGCAACTATAGTGAAAGGATTAGGTGCTCAGGCCAGTAATAATCTGGTCTGAATTCCAAATCTACACAGAAAAAAGGGGAATTGGGGGCACACCTGGAACACGCATTTCTAAGTGGTGGTGCTGCCGTAATGACCAAAATATATACAAAATACAGATTAAGGAACAGTACAAGGCTACTTAAAATCATCTAAGCAAACAAAGCATTGCAGTTAGCATGTTATTTTGCCATTTTAAAATTAGTGTAGGACCCACCGATATTGGGGTGCTGTGACATAGTGGTGGGCTTCACACAATATGGCCACATGGTGTAACTGAATGACCATATTTGTTCGCTAAGATAGGCGATTTCAAGTAGCTTTGTAAAATTTAAAAAAACTGTATTTTTTTGTGTGTGCTGTTCCTTAATCTGTATTTTGTATATATTTTGGTCTTCTTGGCAGTACCACTGCTTGGAAATGCATGTTCCAGGTGTGCCCTCAATTCCCCTTATTTCTGTATGAAAGCAATATGTAATGGTCACATTTATCCTCCATTACTTCTTTAATACCACTTGGGACAGCTCATTCTGTGATTTACAATGAGCCAAAGTCCTCCTTACGGTGACCTCATGCATGCGGACACAACTAACTATATTTGTAATAACACATGGAACGACCTGTTACACGATTTACGATGAGCTAAAGTCACCCCTATGGTGACCTCATACATAAGGACACAACCTGCTATATTCTTTCATACTGACTAAACATATCTTATCTACTGGACTAATCATTTCTTATCTACACAACAACATGTCATCATGTGACTGGAGAGCTCAGCTCTCCTCTTCCACGTGCGGCACAGATTCCTGGTGAGAAACTCCCAATGGCTTGATTACAGCAACTTCAGCCAAGTGCATGAATTCACATTAAATTATTACTTCATTATATTTTCTTTCAGTCATCAGCTGTATGGTTTGAAAAATAGCAACCAAAATATCTGTAAACAACGAAAGGAAGAATTAATCACACAAGGAGCAATCACCAGAGTTTGTGTTTTTGTCTTGAGACTCGTGTATAATCATTACACTAAACAGTAGAGGTCGGGAGGTAAAGCAGTCGTGTGCAGACTTTCCAGGCACACAAGCTAGTATTTCAGACACTGTACGCTGAAACTCATACCCAGGTCAGATGAGGTGAATATCTGCAAACTTTCCTTTGCTTTCTTGTGTTTCTGTTTTGCGTTATTACATCCCTGCTAGGAAAAGCCAAACTGAAATATTACTGGATTTCATTAGATGTGAAATGTATTCACAGAGAAAATTCATGCCAATTCAAGCTGAGCCATTTAAATCAGAGTATGAAAGTTGAATAATATATTTGTTTTTTAGTGCCGTAACGCCCTTCGTAAGGTAATGTATTTTTTTGGGTCTGGAAATAAAAGTGTCTATACAGTATTTAACTGTAGGTGTTTTAGTGTGGGTTCACATGTCATCCCCCAGGATTTTGCCTGCAGTTTTACTTTAAATGCTTGCAGATGGTATGTTTTCGGTTTCCCCTGGCAATGCTATCCCCTGCTAGGCCTCCCCGCACTTAGCGTAGTCCTGCTTTGGTAACTCCAGATTTTTTTTATTCAGAAACCTATTTCTAGAGGCTTTCAGGGTTATTCACTAAGGTGTGAATTGTCACTAATCAAAGTAAATGAAAACATTTAGGGCATATTAGCTGAAGTGAAAAAAATCTCCGAATTCAAAATGTATTCACTTTGAGTATTTGTTTATATTTATTTTGATTTTTTATAAAATTGTATTTAGTATATTTTTTTCAAACTTTCTTACTCATGACCAAGCTCTTTTCCCTCTATTATGTATTTTTTTTTCAGATTTTCTTCCTTCTTTTTATCCCTTTGTTTTCCTTTCCTATTTTTATTACTTCCTCATTTGCCTTCCCCCATTTGACCCTTTTATCTCTCAACTTTTTTTCCCTGTTTAACTTCTCTATCTCAGTCACCAGTGCAATCTGTTCCACCTTTCCGTACCTATCTGTACTCTTCTTTTCAATATCTATGCCTTAATCTCTCTCTTATCTGTACTCTTGCCTTTTCCATTTCACTTTCCCTGTTTCATCATTGATTCTGCACTTCCTGACCTACTGCTACCAGAGACCCTCCATCCTTCCTGAGAACGTTTCCTTAGTTTGTCCCTTCTCCCCCTTGCATGCCCCCTTTCACTTATCTGTCTCTTTTTCTCCTTCTCCCAAGTCGTTCCTCCTCTGTTCCCTATTTTCCTGGTCTACCAGCACTGCCTTCTTATATCTTCAAACCTCCATTGGGAGGTATGAGATGAGGAGAGGTGGGCAGGTCTGAAGTGGATCATCATAAGAAAAGTTTCATGGGCAGGACTACCCAGAACAGTGGACCAGCCCCTAACTTACAAGACCTTTCAGAAAGTGCTGCTGAGGAACTCTTTGCATGGCCCTAGAGTCCTGCAAAGTGTACGCATGTCTAATGACGAGCTTGTGCTGTGCTGACCAACGACAGTTCCCTTGTGTCCTCAAATGCAGAACACCAGAGAACCAAATGAATATATCAGTACCCCGGAATCTGGACTGTCCCAACGATATTGGGACTGCTGGGGAGACTGTATCTCTACCTTAATGTCTTTCTTTCCATCTTCTACAACCTGGTTCCTCCTTCTTGCCTCTAACCCTACAGCACACATGTACACACATAGTTTCTTCCTCTTCTATGTACTAGTTTCTACCCTATTCTAATACCTATATTGAACTCCAATGTAATGTTATAGCTCTACTTCCTTGTCTTTCATCTGACCCCCTTGTTTTCTTCTGCATTCACATATCTCAAAAATTTAATTGAAACATGAAAATATCTTTAACAATGCTGAGTCATTAAAAAGGATTGTTAACAGGACATATACTCAGCTTGTTTTAAGTTTATGTGAAGACAGTCATTTTTTTCCCCAACTGACAGGTCTCCTTGAATGTTTAAACAACTCCTTGTCTCTGACAAACTAGTTCTTTTTATTCCTGGAATTGAAGATCACCTGCTGTATTTATACACTTTCTCCCACTCCCATTTTTGTAATTGTCACAGTTCCTGTTATTTCCCCCACAGGGCCAGCGTTCTGTAGAAAACAATTAGATCGGACCTGACATTTGCAAATGTGTGGGTGATAATGCCTACTTCATGTAACTGATACAATGAAACCTACATGTGGCAAAGAGCTGAACTGGTAAAATGCTCCATGCTCCCAATGTTTTGGTAAACAGCAACTTTTATATTCACCAGACATTTGGATCTCAGCCAGCACACATGAACAGGATTAACACGAGTCAAATGTTCATCCCAAAAAATAGATGATCTGCTATATTTCATAGTAAATAAATATACAGTGGTCACACTTATTTTCATTTGATGTGAAATGGTGGAACAAAATCTATTTAACAAATATATTAATCAGATATGGTTCAATAGTTTCTTAAATGAACACTTTAGGAATTTTAAAATGTATTTTTTAATGCTTGATTGTTATACTATTTGTATTAATGGATCCTGTGTCCATTAAGCATATTACTTACCTTATTTTGTCTGGTGTGCCAATCTCGCCATGGTTACCCTGAAACGGCTGGCTGAAATCATCAACCCTGATATCGGCCAAGCCACTGCTTTCCCATAATATATTATTTCCATTACTTAAAGGAACACTGAAGTGGAATATAAATGTGTATTCCTAACACTTTAGCATTCCTGTCCCCAAGTCTCGTTGTCCATCCCCACAGTGCAGCATAAAAAATAATAAAATAGATGATTTTTAGTTACCTTTTCCAGTGCAGATGCTCCCTTTCTACCTTCCACAACATCACGTAGAAGACATGGCGTTTTCTGGAGTTAGCCAATTTTAATGCTCTATGTTTATGCTGCATAAATTCAGACAGTATATGCTGGCATTTATATAGATTGTAAATGTTTTGCATTTATATAGAGTGTATGCATGTATACAGGATATACGTGCTGCATGTATGTATTAGGGAACTATCCAATGAACAGCGGATTGACCAGAATTGAGAAAATGGCTTTTTAAAATTTTGATTCTTCAACTGTTTAGAACAGAACTCCTTAATTTTAGGGTTACCATACCCACCATTTTTTTAGGGACACATATCATTTAGACATATTAGACAGCACTTGTGAAGGGTTGCATTGGGATTCTTTTGTATTCTCAATTCTTCTTCTGTAGAATTTAGAAGAATGTGTATAAGAATAAGCAATTAGGCAATGAAGAATTCTGCAGAATATGCAGTACACATACCGCAAGGCAAACCCTTTTCATAAATATGACAAAATGATATGTGTTCCTGAAACATGGTGGATCTGGTCATCCGACCTATTTTGCTATCTTGTATATATCACATACATTCTATATTTATAATGTGTAGATCACATACCTTATATATACATGCATCACACACATTCTCTATACATGGATTATATATATATACTATATTCATGCAACATATACATTATGTATACATGCAGCATATATAAACAACCCAAAATGTGGATAGCGCTTTATAATATAAGAAGCAGAAAAAAACATATATATCGTGACAAACATGCAGAAATCACCTAAAGTGACAAATAAAGAAGACAGACATAGCCCTGAGAGACAGGGACTAGAAAAGTGTGTCCTGAAAATATCCAATAGAAGGGGATAACCCTATATCTAGACTTGAAAAAGAAAAAACAAAAGAATGGGATTCTGAGACACAATGTCCAAGATCCACGGGTTGGATATATCAGAGTAAACTATTACTGATAAAAAACATAAGTTTATTAAGACATCATAGACATAAAGAAAAAAATAATAAATATAAATAAAAAAAAAACACACAACCAATTACCCAAAATGAGGAAAAAATAATAGCTCAAAATACTAGGAAGGGAGAGCCAGAATATATGGGAGAAGAGGAAAAAGAGAGGCAAGTTACTCCTAAATGGCAACTAAGGCACATAAAACAAAGCCTATAGTATCATCTAGATAAACCTCCCTAATCTATAGTCCATTCTAAAGCTTTAGAATGGACTATAGATTAGGGAGGTTTATCTAGATGATACTACAGGCTTTTTTGTTTATGTCTATGATGTCTTAATAAACTTATGGTTTTTATCAGTAATATTTTACTCTGATATATCCAACCCGTGGATCTTGGACATTGTGTCTCAGAATCCCATTCTTTTGTTTTTTATTTTTTAAAGTGACAAATAACATACAAAGACACCAAACACAAGTGTTACGCTTCAAATCATACTTAACATTACATTCGTAGTGAATTCTGTAAAAAAATACAACAGATACACTATAGTGCAGATTATCCTTATTTTAAAATAATACAATTTAGGAACATATATGCAGGTGTTACACTAACATGTACCAGAGAGACGTCAACCCTGGCTATGGGTGAGAAAGGCTCTTCTTTGAGAGGGAATAACACTCAGGCAGCCAGACTGCGCCACAACACTCAGGCAGCCAGACTGTGGATCTCAATAGTGGTAATCTTACATGATAGTAGCTGTTGGGATGGCAGAACCTAAGAGATCCCAATGGCACAATAACACTTTGAATTTATTTAAGTAAACCAATTAAAACCACTTACATCCAGCATTGGTATACACAAGTAATGATCCCACATTCAAGCAGATTGTTTTCTGCCACACTATAGTGTATTTTGTTTTTTACAGAATTCACTACAGATTTGATGTGAAGTATGATTTGAACCCAACACTTGTATTTGGCTTCTTTATATGCAGCATATATACATGCAGCACATACGTACTATGTACATGTAATACATACATTCTACACATGTAGCACATACATTATATGTCCATATGGCACACACTTTCTACATAGAAGTATATGATTGCTATATTTTAGGATACCAAATTAGGGAAGGAGTCGGCCAACACCATTGATGAAACTCTCATTATAACTACATGGACAATGTAAAAAGGGTAGGTGTGATGTTAGGCACTGATGCAGTAAATAAAACATATTAAACAAATGAATAATAAAATACCACTGTAGGGAGAACTAGTGACAAGTCTGCGGATATTGTGGAGGACACATTGCAAGTGGCAAATTTCCCTTGCAATGGATGTGTCAACCAATATATGTGAACACTCACTGTCTTTAACATATGCTATGTTCATGGGGACTCAGTTTAGGATTTTAATTCTGTTAGGAACTATCAGATTATTCATCTGTGAATGAAATTTGAAGGGAGACCCCAAACCGGGACAGATCCAGAACCAATTCTCGGGAGGGGCACTGGTGGTGGGCTATAGTGAGGTGAAAAGGGCTGCAGCAGAGTAATAGGGGGCTCTAGTTTAGGGGATAGGAGGCTGTACACATATACGGCCACACACAGGGATAGGGAAACACAATAACACAATGACACATACACACAGATAAAAACATATACCTTCAGATACACACACCTACACACACACAGATACACATACCTCATATAGATACACACATACACACTGGCACACAGATCCACACGCATACGTGCACATACACACACTGGCATATAGATGCACACTTACCTACACATGCATACTGGTGCACACACACACACACATCCCTACACATACAGACACGCACATACACACACACCTTCACATACACACACACAGATACAAATAATAGAATATACAGGCAAAACTCTAGGTACTAAAGGTGTATTTATTGGAGGGTAGAACACCCCATAAAAGTGCGACGTTTCAGCCCTAGAGGTCCTTAATCATGCTTAAGTCCCTCTAGGGCTGAAACGTTGCATTTTTGTGCTTTTACGTAGTGTTCTACCTTCCAATTAATACACCTTCCGTACCTAGAGTACCTGTATATTCTATTACCTTGTATTGTTGGACGGATTAGCATTGTCTGTTTAATACAGAGTACCTCTGAGGCTGTGGGCCGGAGTGAAAAGCCGAACCTGAATGCAGTGGACTACGTTGTTTGTGGTACACACAGATACACACATACATACTCATAGATACACACTGACACTCACAGATGCACACACTGACACACAAACATACTCACAGATACACACTGACACTTACAGATACCTACACATACACACACACAGATACACACTGACACTCACAGATGCACACTGACATTCACAAAGGCACACACATACTCAGAGATGCACACTGACACTCACAGATACAAACTGACACTTACAGATACCTAAACATACACACACACAGATACACACTGACACTCACAGATGCACACACATACTCACAGATGCACACACAGACACACACTGATACACACTGACACTCACAGATACACACATACTTAAACATACACACACACAAATTGCAGCTTCATTAATGTTAACCACCCCCCTGCTACCATACCGTCTGGTTGCAGGGAGGTGACTTCCTGGGGTTGGCTGATCCTCATGGGAGTCTGAAGCTGCAGAGCTGTCTCTCTTCCCTCCTCCTCCTCTATCAACTGCATCCCGTGTCTCCTCAGCCCGTGGTCTGTAAGCTTGGAGGAAGTAACAGTCACTTCCTCCCAGCACTCCCTGCAACTTTAAAGGGGCCTGGTCTGCCAAAGGGCAGCAGCACCCAACCGGGCCACTAATGAGGTAGCTCAAACGATGGCAGCTGCACTATTTTCTCGGAAACCCTAATTGCACTTCAGCTTGCTGTAGTGCTTTATGTGTAAAGGCCATGTCCTCTTTTTTTCATTTTACAAAAAGTGAAGAATCCAATTGGAACTGGCACTTTTATAAATTAACCTTGTTGCATCTGCTAGCTGTTAATCAAACATCCTGTTACTTCCTGGTTTGTTCAGCTCAGTGGAGCTAAACTTAAGAGGCAGCAATCGCCCAGTGCACCTGCCTTGCAACAACTTCAAGGCAAATCTGTAATTGGACAGCCACATAAAGTATGGGCGGGGTTAGAAGGGGAGGGCTTGCAATGGCTTCAGACAAGAGAACTGCGTTTTTATATATACCTCGAATAAAAATACATAATTAAATGCATGCATCGTTTCATTGGGGGTATAGTTACTGAACAGTGATTTTTATATTTTTTGTAATTGGGTGGGCAGTGGAGTGTCCCTTTAAGAACTGCTCAGTTAGTGCTGTTAGAGAGTGTGACTAAAGAAGCAGACTTATTGTGCAGCATCATCTAAAACATTTTTTGTACAAAAAAGATTTTAAAAACGTTTTAAAGACTTGAACATGCAATAAATACTGTATACTAGTGAGTCCAAAATGTATCAAATGTATTAAAAGTTGTATTAGTGCCGAACTGTCCCTTGGGGTATTAGCATAGCAACCATAGAGAATCTGGGGAGGGCATACTTTCATAATAATCACAATGGATATTATGTTATTATACTTTTTAAAGAATAAAATACTAATGGAATGTCACCATTATCAAGAGTAAGGTCACTTGCAGAATTTAGTCAAACGTGAAGAGTAATTGACACATGCACAAACTACCCAACCCATTTTGCATTTTGTCTAGTTTGCATTACAGTTTGCCTTTCCCTTTGTCAATTATCCACAATTCTCAAAAGACCTAATACACCTCACTTATATTAATAGAAGTCTATTCATACAACAGGTATATTATTATAAAACTAAAGAGTACAAGCAATAGATAACACACTAAAAATGATTAAAATGGAGATTAAACATTAGAACTTTCTCATAAATATTTCTTCAAAGAGCTGGCTCTGAAAAGCTGCAAAATAGCAGAATACTACAATATAGAAATGTGTGTTGGAAAAATAGAAATAAATTATGAATGCAGAAATAAAAGCAGCTATAACTAGTCAAAGCCCTTAAACATAAATAACAAAAACATACATAGAAATAATAAAAGATCAGAATGGGACCAAGCATGTGCAGTTCAAATTATTGGCAAGTCTTTCTGAGATTATTATATAAACCTTTGTTATATTCCTACATCCTACAGACAAAAAAAATAAAAAAATTTTTAGAAATGTAAAAGCATATAAAAAATATATTTTAGCAGTAAGAGAATGTCAAGCTCCTATCAGTAAATAGGAAACAAAATGGTCTTTTGTGAATAATATTGGTCACAAGTCCAGATCTTGATGGTTTTACCATCAAATATTATACAACCTTTGATTTCTAGCATGCATAACATGTTAAATGCATTGTCGACGAGTCGCAGACTCCATTCACAGTTATTTTAAAAGAGGGCGCTAAGTTACAGGTACCTCTGTTTTTCAAATATTTGAATAAGTACATTTTCAGATCAGGATTGTGGAGAATTTAGAAGCTTGACAAAAAAAACCCCCACAAATTATTTTCTATAATACTTACCCTCTTTGGAACGTATAATCTCTTACAGTCAGTAGGTCATGAAAAGCTATTGACAGAATAGACGGTTGTTTTTTGAGAAAACTATTAAAGCAAATCTTTTTATACTTCTCGATTTTATTTCTATATCAGTGGTTCCCAACCCAGTCCTCAAATACCCCCTAACAGTCCAGGATTTAGGGATTACCCAGTTGTGTCCAAGGTGAATGAAAAAAAAACAACCCAACAAAAACTAACACTTTAGACACAACAGGGTAATCCCTAAATCCTGGACTGGTAGGAGGTACTTGAGGACTGGGTTGGAAACCCCTGGTCTATATGATAATTTAACAGCAATGATATCCATAAGTAGGAATCTTTCAGATTTTGGGGAACTCAAATATATGAATAGCTAAAGCTGCCTTTTGTTCCTTCAGCTATTTACTCACTTTAATCTCTAATGTGAGAAATAATTATCCATCAGTATATCATGGGAATGAAAAGACAGACAACATAAGGAAGGTCATTCACTAAATTTGGAATCTACCTGTAAAATGCATGTTTTTAGCCAAAATAATCAACATGAAACCACATACCAAATCAACTATATTTCTGTCATGCTTAGTGAATAACCCCATTAGTCAAATAATGTATTTTTGGTTAATAAACCATTGTTTCCATATCAAGAAACATGGAGACACTAAAATATTAACTTACTGTAAAACTATAAACATGGGTGTCTAAATGCACAGAGCTCGCTGAGGCCATTAATTTCTCTTTGACAGGTTGAAAATCATGTAAGTTACAGTTAACACGTTGAAGACACTTACTCCTATTCCTAACCCCCTATCCCTAAATACCTTCCAACTTTAAGCACCCTCTAAACCTTAAAGTTCCCTGAACTTTAAAGTTCACCTTTACTTGGCAGGATCCTTCTAGAGACATAATTACAGAGCCGAGCAAACGTAAAGGGGAAAAGGCAGTTAAACATCAGAGAGACAGACAGTTGGATAATTAAAGGACCACTATAGTGCCAGGAAAACATACTTGTTTTCCTGGCACAATAGTGCCCTGAGGGTGCCCCCACCCTCAGGGTCCCCCTCCCGCCGGGCTGGATGGAGAGGAAGGATTTAAATCACTTACCTTTCTCCAGCGCCGGGCTCCCTCGGTGCTGGAGACTCTCCTCCTACTTTCCCCTTCATCGGCTGAATGCGCATTCTCAATGCTTTCCAATGGATGCTGGCATCTTCTCATTGTGATTTTCACAGTGAGAAGCGCGGAAGCGCCTCTAGCGGCTGTCAATGTGACAGCCACTAGGGGCTGGATTAACCCCAAAGTAAACATAGCAGTTTCTCTGAAACTGCTATGTTTACAGCAGAAAGGGTTAATCCTAGGTGGACCTGGCACCCAGACCACTTCATTAAGCTGAAGTGGTCTGGGTGCCTATAGTGGTCCTTTAAACAGGCCAATATACAGTCAAAATTCTGAATTACATTTTTGATAAATACCCATTTTCAGTAGGCACTGAGTCACTCCGTCCCTAGTAAGTACAGATGAGAAGGTTCCTTTTCACTGAAGATGCTCTTCAGCAGTGTTCCCCAACCCAGTCCTCATGGCCCACCAACAGTCCAGGTTTTGTCAGAATCTCCATTGGAATAAAACAGGAAAATACATAAATACTGGATTGTTGGTGGGCCTGGAGGACTGGGGTGGGAACCCTGGCTCTAGAGCACTTATGGTGGTAATTTCTCAGACTCTTTACAGATTTATGTTGTGTGTACCCCAGCCATTGCATAAACCTCCATAATAGTACATTTATCGAGATTCACAAGATAAAACAAAAATAGAATGGACAAATACACTGCGTGCAGAATTATTAGGCAAATGAGTATTTTGACCACATCATCCTCTTTATGCATGTTGTCTTACTCCAAGCTGTATAGGCTCGAAAGCCTGCTACCAATTAAGCATATTAGGTGATGTGCATCTCTGTAATGAGAAGGGGTGTGGTCTAATGACATCAACACCCTATATCAGGTGTGCATAATTATTAGGCAACCTCCTTTCCTTTGGCAAAATGGGTCAAAAGAAGGACTTGACAGGCTCAGAAAAGTCAAAAATAGTGAGATATCTTGCAGAGGGATGCAGCACTCTTAAAATTGCAAAGCTTCTGAAGCGTGATCATCGAACAATCAAGCGTTTCATTCAAAATAGTCAACAGGGTCGCAAGAAGCGTGTGGAGAAACCAAGGCGCAAAATAACTGCCCATGAACTGAGAAAAGTCAAGCATGCAGCTGCCAAGATGCCACTTGCCACCAGTTTGGCCATATTTCAGAGCTGCAACATCACTGGAGTGCCCAAAAGCACAAGGTGTGCAATACTCAGAGACATGGCCAAGGTAAGAAAGGCTGAAAGACGACCACCACTGAACAAGACACACAAGCTGAAACGTCAAGATTGGGCCAAGAAATATCTCAAGACTGATTTTTCTAAGGTTTTATGGACTGATGAAATGAGAGTGAGTCTTGATGGGCCAGATGGATGGATTGGTAAAGGGCAGAGAGCTCCAGTCCGACTCAGACGCAAGCAAGGTGGAGGTGGAGTACTGGTTTGGGCTGGTATCATCAAAGATGAGCTTGTGGGGCCTTTTCGGGTTGAGGATGGAGTCAAGCTCAACTCCCAGTCCTACTGCCAGTTTCTGGAAGACACCTTCTTCAAGCAGTGGTACAGGAAGAAGTCTGCATCCTTCAAAAACATGATTTTCATGCAGGACAATGCTCCATCACATGCGTCCAAGTACTCCACAGCGTGGCTGGCAAGAAAGGGTATAAAAGAAGAAAATCTAATGACATGGCCTCCTTGTTCACCTGATCTGAACCCCATTGAGAACCTGTGGTCCATCATCAAATGTGAGATTTACAAGGAGGGAAAACAGTACACCTCTCTGAACAGTGTCTGGGAGGCTGTGGTTGCTGCTGCACGCAATGTTGATGGTGAACAGATCAAAACACTGACAGAATCCATGGATGGCAGGCTTTTGACTGTCCTTGCAAAGAAAGGTGGCTATATTGGTCACTGATTTGTTTTTGTTATGTTTTTGAATGTCAGAAATGTATATTTGTGAATGTTGAGATGTTATATTGGTTTCACTGGTAAAAATAAATAATATAAATGGGTATATATTAGTTTTTTGTTAAGTTGCCTAATAATTATGCACAGTAATAGTCACCTGCACACACAGATATCCCCCTAAAATAGCTATAACTAAAAACAAACTAAAAACTACTTCCAAATATAATCAGCTTTGATATTAATGAGTTTTTTGGGTTCATTGAGAACATGGTTGTTGTTCAATAATAAAATGAATCCTCAAAAATACAACTTGCCTAATAATTCTGTACTCCCTGTATTTTAACATGATGTAAAACCAGTAGCTGGCTCAGACTTGAATGCTTGGAATGGAAAGCAAAGGGGGATAAATCCTGAGATCAGCTGTTGAGTATCCTGCCAGGTAAATGATGAGATATAAAAGAGAGGTTTGCTGGAATAGATTAATACAGCACATTTTAAAGAAGCCTTTAGAGTCGAAACGCGTCGTACAGGTGGGCTATTTGTTCCTCTATAGAGATCTGGAGTTTGTTTGCTTTGTTCATTTATTTGTGTTCATTTGTTCCCTGCCCCCCACCCCACTCCCTGGCATGCAGTCATGCCCTCCACCGCAATGTAGTAGTGGAACCAAACTAGAAAGGGTACCGGTGCAATGCCTCCTTTGGGCCCTGCTATCGCAAGGGTAACCATACGGTAGAGTCCCATCTGCCATACAATTCCAACAATACTTTGACAGCTGGGGATCTATCAATGTTCCATGCTTGCAGGGTTCTATTAAGCAATGAGCAGTGTTTGTGTGTTTGAATGTAAGCATGTTTTATATGGAGTATGTTTGTGTGAATGTAGGGGTGTGTTCGTATGTGGTGCTGGCCTTTGAATGCAAGCATGTATTTATGTGTGTGCAGGGGTTTGTTTATATATAATTTTGGTGTTTTTAACACAGAGGTGTGTTTGTATGTAGTGTTAATGTTTCAATGCAGGAGTGTGTTTGAATACTGAGATGTATGCACATATACACATACACACTGCCACACACACTGTGATAGACATGCAGATTTGCAGATACACAGACTGACACAGATACACAACCTGAAACACACATGCAGATACACAGACAGACAGATACAAACAATAACACTCACTGACTACATATAGATACACAGATACACACACTGACACACATACAGACAGATACACAAACTGACACATGTAGATACACAGGCACACAGATACACACACTGACGACATATAGATACACAGATACACACAATGAGAACATACAGAAACACACTGATACACATACCAATACGCAGACAGACAGATACAAACAATGATACACAGATACACACACTGACATATGCAGATACACAAATACACACTGACCGCATATAGATACACACAATGAGAACATACAGATACACACACTGACACACAGATACACATATACCATCATTGACACACATGCAGATACACAGACAAACAGATACAAACAAACAATGGCACACAGATACCCACACTGACACATGCAGATGCACACTGACCGCACACATATAGATACACACATACATACAATGAGAACATACAATGCATACAAATACACACACGTAGATGCAAAGATACATACACTGACTACATATAAATACACACAAACAGACACACAAATACACTACCTGACACACATGCAGATACACACTGACCGCATACAGATACACACAGCCTGCATATATATATATATATATATATATATATATACACTGACACACATAGACACACACACAGATACACAACCTGACACACATGCAGATACAAAGGTACACACACTAACTACATACAGATACAAGGACACACACGCTTACACACATGCAGATAGACAGATACAAACAAACACTGACACACATACAGATACACACACTGACTATATACACACTGGCACATAAACACACATGGACAACATACAGATACACACACATACACACAGACATCCTGAACCACACAGACACTGACAGACTCACACACGAACAGACATACTGGCACACATACACATAGACAGACATACTGGCACACATACACACAGACATAGACACACACAGACATACTGAACCACACAGACACTGACAGACTCACACACACACAGACATACTGACACACTGACAGACATACTGGCACACATACACACAGACATACTGAAACACACATACACACAGACACTGACAGACATACACTCAGACAGACATACTGAAACACACATACACACAGGCACTGACAGACATACACACATACAGACATTTCGACACACACAGACACTGACAGACATACACACATGCAGACATATTGACACACACAGAAAGCCATACTGAAACACACACAGAGACATACTGAACCACACAGACACTGACACACACACATACTGACACACTGACAGACACACCGGCACACATACACACAGACAGACATACTGAAACACACATACACACAGACACTGACAGAACTACACACAGACAGCCATACTGAAACACACACACACAGACATACTGAGCCACACAGACACTGACAGACACACACACACACACATACTGACACACTGACAGACATACTGGCACACATACACACAGACAGACAGGCATGCTGACACACATACATACATACATACTGACACACACACACACACACTCAAACACACACACACAATTTGATAACCACCCTCCAGTTGCTGCCGAAAAGCAAGGGGCCCGGTCGCGCTGACACAAGCCCACCGGGTGGCTCTAATTGCATGGGCCACCTGATGGGCCCCTATAGTGTGCGGGCCCGTTGCACACAACAATTTATTTTGGGATCAGCGACCCCAAAAGACATTGTTGTGGTCAGAGGGCAAACGGGCCAGTGTCACGTATTCATCTGAACATAAAAATGTGGTTAATGGCATTTACCGTCCTGACAGGAAAAGTTGTGACGAGCAGCATTACCGTCCTGACAGGAAAAGTTGTGCCGAGCAGCAATCATGCACATGGAAACCTGGTAATTGCTTTTGGGGTTTAAAGGCCAGTTACAGTCACAGGAGGGGTAGTTACAGAAGGCCAGTTATCGGATCCATAGGAGGGGTATTTAAACCAAATTCTTCTTTTGCTCATTGCCATGTCGTGGTTTCATCCTGATGGTAATCCGAGAGTGCGTTCCTGATCTTGATTTTCTGGTATTTGACTTTGGCTCAGTTTTGACTTCCCTGAATTCTGGTATCCTTGACTTTTGGCTTTCCCTAATCGTTGTGTCTTATTCTGTGTTCCTGACTAGGGATGTGCATGGAAAAGAAATTCGGTTCGGCATTCTGAAACTCAGACTTTGGTACTTTGGAACTTTGGCAACTTCGGGACTTCGACACTTTGGAACTTCGGCACTTCGGACATTTGTAAACATCTGAACGTCCAAATTGCCGAAATTCGTCTGAATTTACATTCGGACCGAAACGAATTGCACATGTGTATTCTTGACTGCGGCAAGTATTGATTATTCTTGGATACGTTAAGTCCGGCCATTCTAAGGTACAGTTATATGTTTTCCTTAGTCCTAGGTGTGACACAGCTCTGCCTGTTGGATCAACTTGTAATCCTGACATGCAGCTGCATTGCCCCCCCCAGCAGTGACAGGGCCTGGGGCAGCTGCCCCATTTGCCCTGCATTAAAATTGCACATTTTCAAACCTCACAATATTGTGATCTATGAAATCAGGATCAGGACTTACTTATAAATATTAATCACAATGCATTCTGGAGATCTTTGCAGCAAACAATCGGCTCCATTGTTGTCACTACTAACAACACGTAGACATTTGTGACCATAAACAAGCTTTGAACATCAAGGTCCATCTTTTGTTACCTACTACTACTAACTTTCACCAGTACAGCGGACCACCTCCTTCAGTCTTCCTACCCGATCAGATAGTCTCCTAGATGCGGGCCACTGTGCGCACGGTCCTTTTTATGATGCGGCACACACGACATCAGACGAGGTGCAGTACTATGGGTGGAATTTACATATGCTCGCTTACGTTTTAGGAGCGTGACTACATCAATCATGTCCCCAGACATATAAAAACTCACTTGACCAATATTTTAGTGCCCAGTTGTGGTTCCTAGCTTGCTAGTATCCAAAGAGCACATATTTTTCTGGCTTTGTAGTTATTCTGGTTTTGACTCAGCTTCCTCATTGACTATTCTGATTTATATATATATGGACCGGCATTTAAATACTTTATTTTCCTATGCAGAAAGGTTTATTCATGTATTTCTGCTCTGGCGTTCGGTAGATTTTCGGATTTACTGAATGAACTCATTTAACCCAGATAGCTATGCCATGGAGCCTATTCGTGTAATAAAAGACTTTGGCTCCATGGCAATTGAACTGTATGTGTGTGGTCTGAGAACCATTCAGTAATAATGTGCGCTCAGACCTAAGCTATCCGGGGATATGTTGCATGTCTGTATTTTATGTAATAAATGTAACCTTGTGTATTTTATTGTATTTTACTGTCTTTTTACTGCCATGTGCTTAATGGAGTTATCAGCAAAAATCAGCACGGTTTTATGAAGCACAGGTCATGTCAAACTAACTTGATTGCATTCTACGAAGAAGTAAGTAGAAGTATAGATCAGGGTGTTGCAGTGGATGTGATCTATTTGGATTTTGCCAAGGCATTTGATACAGTTCCACACAAAAGATTAGTGTTCAAACTCAAGGAAATCGGTCTAGATGAAAATGCTTGTTCTTGGGTAGAACATTGGCTTAAAAACAGAGTACAAAGAGTTGTTGTTAATGGTAAATTTTCAAGCTGGACAGAGGTGGCAAGTGGTGTCCCTCAGGGGTCTGTTCTGGGACCCCTTCTATTTAACATGTTTATAAATGATCTTGAAGACAGCATTGAAAGTCATGTTTCAGTGTTTGCAGATGACACAAAACTTTGTAAAATAATACAATGTGAGCAAGATATTACTTTGCTGCAGAGGGATTTAAATAGACTGGAGGACTGGGCACTCAAATGACAGATGAAATTTAATGTTGAAAAATGTAAAGTTATGCAAAGTTCGGCGTAAAGAATACACAAGCAACGTATACCCTTAATGGAAGTGAATTAGGGATAACAACACACGAAAAGGACTTGGGAATTGTTATAGACAACAAACTATGCAGCAATGTGCAATGTCAATCAGCAGTGGCCAAGGCCAGTAGGGTATTGTCATGCATGAAAAGGGGCATTCATTCTCGGGACGAGAATATAATTTTGCCTCTTTATAAATCACTGGTAAGACCACATATTAAATATGCTGTGCAATTTTGGGCACCTGTTCTAAAGAAGGATATTATGGCACTAGAAAAAGTGCAGAGGCGGGCTACAAAATTAATAAAAGGAATGGAACATATCAGCTATGAAGAAAGGTTAACAAATTTAAACCTATTTAATTTAGAAAAACGTTGCCTGAGAGGGGATATGATAACATTATACAAATATATTCGGGGCCAATATAAACCATTGTGTGGAAATCTATTCACAAACCGGACTTTACATAGGACACGAGGCCATGCGTTTAGACTGGAAGAAAGAAGATTTTGTCTAAGGCAAAGGAAATGGTTTTTTTTACTGTAAGAACAATCAGGATGTGGAATTCTCTGCCTGAAGAAGTGGTGTTATCAGAGTCCATACAGATGTTCAAACAGCTACTAGATGCATACTTGCAAAAACAGAATATTCAAGGATATATCTTTCAATGTAGGGTAATAACTGCTTGATCCAAGGATAAATCTGACTGCTATTCTGGGGTCAAGAAGGATTTTTTTTCCTATCTTGTTGCGAAATTGTGCTTCAAACTGGGTTTTTTTGCCTTCTTTTGGATCAACAGCAAAAAAACAAATGTGAGGAAGGCTGAACTTGATGGACGCAAGTCTCTTTTCAGCTATGTAACTATGTAACTATGAGTTTTGCCTCTGTCCTTGGAGATAATTGGATTAGTTCACAATTATCTCCAGGATAGAAGACTCTGTGGAACTGGTTTTGGGCAGAAAAGCCATGCTTCCTTTGGTCACAAAGCACTTTGATCTATGTTTTGAACCAATGGACCAATTTGGATGATTTTGACACATGTTCGTATTTGGAGTATGCTGATTCTCAAAATGCAAGTGAATGTGATGCATACTTTTAAAGTTATGAATAATGTGGAAAAACTGTATTTCTCTGCTTGTGATAATTACATTACCCATTGTGTAAGGTAATTGTATCACAGGCAGAGGGGAGGATTTTGTATGGGAGTGTCTGAGTGTATTGTACGTGTTTATTGGTTCTTTTCCAAAACCCTGTGGGTGGTACTAATGTGTATATAAGAACAATAAACCCACAGCTCTGTCTGTTCACTGCTTGACCCTCAACACGGAGCTTTGTCTTGTTCTTGGGGGATTTACTGTATGCTGTTCCAGTTTGACTGCTAGGAGTGTAAACCTATTTGCATGGTTTTTCCTTTTCGGCTGTTTACGGCATTCATATGCTTCTCCGGTTCGGTGGATTGGTGTCTACAGTAGCTGTGCCTGTGTCTCTGGAAGGGAAGATATACTAAATGGCTGTTAACCCTTTTATGCCTGGGGGGGGCGTTACAGGATCTTACCTTGGGGTGGAGTTTGTAGTGCAGAGTTAAGGCACCCTTTGCAATTTAACACAAACTGAGGAGACTTAAGGTAGATATCTCCAAGGTTGTGAGACAGTGCACTGGGGCTGTACAGACACAGTGCTTCCGGGTACATAAAGCAGGCAAGGAAAATCCAGAGACACAGGCATCACAGGATGAGAACAGAACCAGAATAACAAAGAGACGTGGTGACACGGTAAGGCCACTGACTGGGGTGCAGAGGACACAGGTTCCCAGCCAGGCCCAAGAAGACAGGTCACGACTGGCAGTCCAATAGGCACGGTGAGAATCAGGACAAGTGGTTCTTACTTTATTTACCTTACAATCACACTGCTGCATTTTTCACAGTATTGGCAACTTCATTCTGTTTACATACACTACCCACTCTGGTGTCAATTTGGTTTGTGTGTAGATCTTAAACTGCTGTCCACTATTTGGCACTCCATTTCTAATCACTTTTTACTTACCTTTCATTAATCCTGCAAGGTATCTCTATTCAGTTAATTTCATTCGCATTCGTTTCAAGTCACCATGCAAGTGACTAGCTTTACGATACTACCTACCTCATTACGATGACCACTTACTCTACAGATCGTTATCTTTAGTGTGGTCTGGCTGATAGGGTTCCCTAGGTGACCATAATGTAGAGTTTCCGCTTCTTGTGTCATTACATAACTGTCCCGCGAGGCCAACTACCATCCTCAACTACGGAGGTACTTTGCCCCTCGGGCGAAATCATAGTTAGTGCCTTGCATCTCCGCTCTCCTGGCAAAAACAGTTAGGGCCTCACCTGTCATGGCCAAGCTGTCTTGAATCTTGTTAATCATCACCGAGAGGCCAACACTCCGCCACAACGTTCGGTGGCAAGCCTACCCAACGGGCCAAATCATAGGTAGAGCCTCTCATTGCCACTTGGCAACTGATTAGGTTTCCATGTCACCAATTTAGCTTAATTGTTTCGTCACTTGGCATAACATAGACCAGCCAGTACCAGGATATTATACTTTTCCACCACTAACATTTTCTTTCTCTTTCAGGTGCGGTCATAAGTACTTATAGGAATTATGAAAGAGAAGAGATTTAAGAGGCTGACTGATGATACTCAAACCCGTTTCAGAACAAATTACGAGACATGAGACTTAAGAAAGACAGTATTTAATTATAACAAATAGCATAGAGCACCGTGCACAATCAACAGTTAATTGTCATATAATTAGCACTGCCTTGCAAAAGGTTGCGGTATCATTTCTTAATACTGAAACATTTAATTCCGAGATGCTATCATTCCAACAAACTTGAATATTTATTGTATACTCAGTTATTGTATTATTATAGGTTCAAGTAAGCTTATACACCAAAAGGCTTTGCTATTATGTAATTACGAGTTAAATTAATTAATTACTTTTGCCCTCTTTTTCAGGCCCTACCTCATTTGTCAGTTTTGGCACACCTCAACCGACTTGCTACTACTAATATAACTTAATCCTTTTTGTATGCTTTGGCTTTTTGATCCAGACACAAATATATATATATATATGGAAGAGGAATATAGAAGAGGACTGGTCATGTTTTATTCAATGGTTTCATTTCCAAAGAAGTAATGGCCCTCATTCATGTGTGTGAGTCACAGCCAAAGTGATTTAACAACTATATGGCATGGAACTGATCTATACACCAAAAATACATAATTCAGCAAAAGTTGTTTTGGCGCTTGTAGTGTCCCTTCAAGTTGCTTTCTTACTTTTGTTTAAATGCAACTATCAGCAACCTCCAGTTAGCCAGTTAAAGGTGTGCTACTCTAACAGAGACCAAAGAAATCCTAATATGCTACAAAAAAAAAGATTATAGTTTTTTTTTTTAATTTATATATGCTAGATTCATGATCTTTTCTAGTGTAACATATCTTATAAGAAAAACATTACAAGGTTCACCAGCTGTATACCTTCCCAGCAATCTTTGGAAAAGCACTGCAAAAAAAAAAAACATATCTATCATTGATCTTAGGAAAATAGCCCAGTTACTATTGTGTCATGATTTGTTTTGAATTCCGAGTAATTGCAAAGGAACTAACAATAGCTGGCAGAACAGTTCTCAGAATGTAATCCTGTTACTTAGTGACATGCTGCCTTAAACTTTGTCCTGTCACTATCATCGTGACCTTCCATTCAGTACACACAAAAAGCTAACATGGGATTTTTCTACTGAATTTATTATCTTCATAAAACTAAATATTGATTAGAAAAGTCCTGTGCATTCAGGCAATCCTACATTTGATGTGCATTTTAAGAAAATATTACTTTAATAAATATATTTTTTTAATTTTTAAATGTTTTTGTTGTGCAGGTGAGTAAAAGGCAGTGTCAAACACCATAACAGGTTAAACAGTGGCATGGAAAATTTGCACATTTTTATTTTATAAGAACTTATGTAACTAGTCTGCGGTGTCTCACATTGAGTAGCCTGGGTATCAGGATTAGTGAGACATGCGTATGGTGTATTAGTGAGATGATTTAAGTAAGATGAGTTAAGTAAAACAGGTATTATCATGTGAGAACTATTTCTAGTAACCTGGTAGTAGCTTGCATAACAGTTATAACGTGTGTAAGAGCTGGACACTTGTGTTTGAGTGCAGGACCGGTGCTAGGATTTTTAGTTGCACAGGCGAAGATGCATTTTGGTGCCCCCCACCCTCGTTTAAAATAAGGTTCATACAAACACAGAAATAATCATACAGAGACATACAGACACAGACAGAGACATACATGCATACAGAGACATGCAGGCATATAAATACATACATACAGAGGCATACCGTCATACAGACACATACATACATACATAGACATACAGAAACATACATACAGAGACATCCAGGCATACAGACACATACATACAGGCATACAAAGACATACACGCATACAGACACATACGTACAAAGACATACAGGCATACAGACACATACATTTGTACATACAGAGACATACAGGCATACGGACACATACATTTGTACATACAGAGACATACAGGCATACAGAAACATACAGACACATACATTTTGTACAGACATACAGGCATACAGAGACCTACATACATACATACATACAGAGACATACATACATACATACAGAGACATACACAATTACATACTTACATCAGTTCAATCTTGTCCCCTGGATGCATGCTGTCTGGCTCCTTGGAGTCCTGTCCTGCAGCCCAGCCCCATCACAGGGCGCCAGCCACGCTGTGTGGTACACAGGGAGCAGGGATATGATGTCATTCATATCCTCGCCCCCTCCACACAGCCTGCGGCAGACACCAGGGTAGGTGCAGTGGCGTACACATGACCCATGGGGCCCCAGTGCGCAAATTGATCCGTGCCCCCCCCCTCTCGCGCTTACTCTGCGCGTGCCGGGGCCGCAACACATGGCGGCGGGCACCTGGTCGCAGGGGTTGCAGGGCTGTGACCCCTGCGACCGCGGTATGTACGCCAGTGCATGCAGATGCACACACACTTAAAGGACCACTACAGACACCCAGATCACATCAGCTCAATGAAGTGGTCTGGGTGTCAGGTCCCTCTAGTTTTAACCCTGCAGCTGAAAACATAGCAGTTTCAGAGAAACTGCTATGTTTCACCGAGGGTTAATTCAGCCTCTAGTGGATGTCTCACTGACAGCCTCTAGAGGAGCTTCCGCTATTCTAAAACACTGAACGTCCATAGGAAAGCATTGAGTAATGCTTTCTTATGGGCGGTTTGAATGCGTGCGCGGCAAGAGCATTCAGAGCTGAGAGGCGGAGGAATCCCCAGCGCCAAGGGAGAAAGGTAAGTGCTGAAGACAAACACACTCTCACGAACAGATGCATACACACCAGCTAACGGACACACATTTACTGACAGACACACTCAGCGACAGACATACATACACACTCACTTACAAAACATACACTCTCACTGACAAACACACACTCACTAACAGACAAACAGACTCACTAATACACACACAAACACACTCAGTAAGAGACTCACTAGCAGACACACTCACTGACACACACTGACACTCACTAGCAGACACACACTGACACTCACTAGCAGACACACACACTGACACTAGCAGACACACTCACTGACACTAGCAGACACACTCACTGACACTAGCAGACACACTCACTGACACTCACTAGCAGACCCTCACTAGCAGACACACTCACTGACACTCACTAGCAGACACACACAATGACACTCACTAGCAGACACACTCACTGACGCTCACTAGCAGACACACTCACTGACGCTCACTAGCAGACACACTCACTGACGCTCACTAGCAGACACACACAATGACGCTCACTAGCAGACACACACAATGACACTCACTAGCAGACACACACAATGACACTCACTAGCAGACACACTCACTGACGCTCATTAGCAGACACACTCACTGACGCTCACTAGCAGACACACTCACTGACGCTCACTAGCAGACACACTCACTGACGCTCACTAGCAGACACACACAATGACGCTCACTAGCAGACACACACAATGACGCTCACTAGCAGACACACACAATGACGCTCACTAGCAGACACACTCACTGACGCTCACTAGCAGACACACTCACTGACGCTCACTAGCAGACACACTCACTGACGCTCACTAGCAGACACAGACAATGACGCTCACTAGCAGACACATACAATGACGCTCACTAGCAGACACACACACTGACACTCACTAGCAGACACACACAATGACGCTCACTAGCAGACACACTCACTGATGCTCACTAGCAGACACACTCACTGACGCTCACTAGCAGACACACTCACTGACGCTCACTAGCAGACACACTCACTGACGCTCACTAGCAGACACACTCACTGACGCTCACTAGCAGACACACACAATGACGCTCACTAGCAGACACACACAATGACGCTCACTAGCAGACACACACACTGACACTCACTAGCAGACACACACACTGACACTCACTAGCAGACACACACACACACACACACACACTAACACTCACACTAACACGTGTTTTTTTTTTTAATTTAATCCCCCAGCCTCCTTACCTTTTTGGAGTGCTGAAGAGATTCCCTGGGGTCCAGTGGTGCTGCTGGGCTCCTGGGCGGGTAGGCAGGCTGGCTGGCGGGCGGGTAGGCAGGCTGGCTGGCTGGCTGGCGGGCGGGCGCGAGGGAGCACTCTCCCATGTGTGCTTCCTCTTCAGCTCCCTCGCGCACCACGTAGGGATGCCGGAGCCGGAAGATGACGTCATTTTCCGGCTCCGGTATCAGTATGCGGCGCGCGAGGGAGCTGAAGAGGAAGCACACATGGGAGAGTGCTCCCTCGCGCGCCCGCAGAACCGGGCGCTCGGCCACGCTACAATAGGTCGTCGGTTGGAGGGGAGCGCAGTGCCATTCCCTCCTTCCGGTCACCCTGATTTTGCGCCCCCAGGGCCGGTGCGCCCTAAGGCGGCCGCCTGGGCCGCCTTATGGTAGCGCCGGCCCTGTTTGAGTGCAGGACAGATGCTAGGCCTGTTGAGCTTTGTAAATAGTAATATATGTGTAATAACAGGCTTGTCGAACATATGAAACGAATATTTGCTGCAGGGTCAATAATCAAGACACTATGGGAACAGGTTAATATGGAACATTAGGTTACATGAGGGGTCAAGTCCTGGGGATAAAAGTGTGGGAACTCACCCAAGATTCCCGCCCCCTCCTACCCCCTTCCCCTAAAAATAAAATAAAAATAATTTACACTCCTATGCATATAGTGCAGGGTGTGTATAATGATGTAGTGTGTTTGTAGTGAATGCAGAGTATGTATAATGAATGTAGTGTGTTTGTAGTAAGTGCAGAGTGTGTATAATGAATGTAGTGTGTTTGTAGTGAGTGCAGTGTGCATCATAAATGTAGTGTGTTTGTAGTGAGTGCAGTCTGTATAATAAATGTACTGTGTTTGTAGTAAGTGCAGAGTGTGTATAATGAATGTAGTGTGTTTGTAGTAAGTGCAGAGTGTGTATAATGAATGTAGTGTGTTTGTAGTGAGTGCAGTGTGTATAATAAATGTACTGTGTTTGTAGTGAGTGCAGATTGTGCATAACAAATGTAGTGTGTTTGTAGTGAGTGCAGAGTGTGTGTATAATGAATGTAGTGTGTTTGTAGTAAGTGCAGTGTGTATAATAAATGTACTGTGTTTGTAGTGAGTGCAGAGTGTGTATAATGAATGTAGTGTGTTTGTAGTGAGTGCAGAGTGTGTATAATGAATGTAGTGTGTTTCTAGTGAGTGCAGAGTGTGTATAATGAATGCAGAGTGTGTATAGTAAATGTAGTGTGTGTGTAGTGCGTGCAGAGTGTGTATAGTGAATGCAGTGTGTTTGTAATGAGTGCAGAGTGTGTATAATGAATGTAGTGTGTTTGTAGTAAGTGCAGATTGCGTATAGTGTATGTAGTGAGTGCAGTGTGTGTATAATGAATGCAGTGTGTGTGTGTGCTGGATGATGATGATGTGTGTGTGTGTGTGTGTGTGCTGGATGAAGTGTGTGTGTGTATGTGTGTGCTGGATGATGTGTGTGTGATGTGTGTTGATGAGTGTGCTGTAAGGTGTGTGTGATGTGTGATGATGTGTGTGTGTGTGCTGGATGATGTGTGTGCTGAATGATGTGTGTGTGTGCTCTGGATGACATGTGTGTGTGTGTGCTCTGGATGACATGTGTGTGTGTGCGCGCTGGATGACATGTGTGTGTGTGCTGGATGATATGTGTGTGTGTGTATGTTGGATGATATGTGTGTGATGTGTGTGTGAGTTAGGGGCATTTTTTCCAATTTATGTGTGTATATTTTTCTTGTTTTATTCCCCCCTCCATGCTTCTTACCTTGTCAGGGAGGGGGAAGATCGCCTGGTGGTCCGGTGGTAAGGTGGAGGGAGAAAGACGCTGCACACAGGGGCCCAGTACAATCTGTGTTCCCTCTCCAGCTCTGTCTAACTCTTGCGAGACTGGCCTGCATGCTGTGCGGAGCGTTGCCATGGCCATGACCAGTGGGAATGCTGCGACAGTCGCAGGACTCACGAATGTGAGCTGCAGCTGTAGAGGGAACACAGAGTGTGCTGGGCCCCCGTGTGCAGGTAGCAGGGCAGGTCCTGCAGGACTGGTAATGGGAATGGCGTTCCTGCTTTGGAAAAAGTGCAGGAATGCCATTCCCATGCGTTCCTGAAGGACTCAAGCCCTGGGTTACATGCTAGGTACACAGTTTATGTTAAACTGGAGTCTAGCAGACAGTTGTGATAGGGCATATTCAGTATCTGTGTCCTCAGCCCACTCCACAGGGCGGTATAATACAATGGCGTTGGGATTCCAGTCCATCGGGCTGTGGGGGGGGAACCCGTCTGCCCCTTACTTGATTGAGGATCCACTGTGCTCCTTCGCTGTGTCTTTCCTTGTCAGAGGAACTGTTAGCCTTTCTTGTAGTTAGTTGCTGCCAGCCGGTCGTGGACTTGCATCGTCTGTGTACCACGCGTCTTCGGCCTGAAGCCTTAAAGGGGACTCGCGCCCTTTGTCCATGGATCCCGTTGTGAGGATGGTGGGCCCAGGGTTCCTCCGATCCCCGGTTGTCCCCCTGGGTGTATGGTTGGCAGAGGAGTCTACAGGTGAATTCCCAGCCCAGAAGAAGGGTGAGCGGCGAAGGCAACAGCAATGTCCAACTGTGAGGCTGGTTGAGTTTGTGCGGCATGGCTTTGCATCAGAAGGGCTTCTGACTGAAGCTGTGGGGCAGGAGTTGTAGCTGCAGTTGCTCTGCACGGGTTACAATCCGGTGCCAGAACGCTGCACAGATCCTATCAAAGTCTGTGTTGAATTTGGCTTCCCATGGGGTCTCATTATGTTTCACCATTGCATCGGCCATTGTGGTTGCACACCAGGGGCGCGTCGTGGTAACACAGACTGCTGGGATGTGTTCAGCTGCATTTTTCCCAGTGGGTACCAGGAGGGGTGTGGGGGGGTTGGCTGTTGTTTCCCGGTGGCCCCAGAGTGGAGGATCGGCCGTGTCCTCCCCCTTGGGAGCCGTCAGGTGTATAGGCCGCAAAAGCTGATTCTGGCCTCGGGTCGGCGAGCGAGACTCGGGAGTCGCTTGAGAGGGTTCCCCATCGGTTGATTGTGGTATATAGTCTCGTTTGGTGCATTTTTGGGGATTGCTTTAATAAATATATATATTTTTTTTGTAAATCTTTCTTTTATTATGGCACATGCGTTATGGGGTACAGAATAGAAAGAGGAGGCATTGTGGGGTAACACAGATTAATAATAACAAGAAGGCATGCAGTGCACTCCAAAGAAAGATTGCCATATTTTTTGTTTTAAAACGTCAGGTGAAAAATAGTAAGATACAAGCTTAATAACTGTATTGAGTTAAAGTAAAATAAAGAGAATAATTGATGCTTAACAGTATCAATGAAGCAGGCAGATTTGGCCAAACAGTTACAATCTATTTGAAAACGACCATGTTTAAATTACGGCCTCTTGACAGTATTGGCACTTAGAGTTGGGTATACAAAACAATGTCGAGATTCGGCATAAGCATTTAGGCATTTAAGCCATTCTGCTGTGCCGTGTCACGAAGATTAATGTGTCTGTTAGCACTTGTTTAACCCTTAGTGTACTTTAGGAGTCCAAAGGGCTATCTAGGGTTCCTAGAATAGGCTAGCATGTAACTGTCGTCCCTCTAACATAGGGGTTTGAAATCATGAGTTGTATACAGAGGTTTATAAGTGTTCCACTCTAGGTGAGTAAGATAAACCAAAGATTAGTAACGAGTGGGAGCTAGCCAGTTGCACACATCTAGGCTGGAAGAGAAGTTTATCTCGCGTCAGAGATGCTAGCGTGGCATGTGGGTTGGGGCACAGTAAAGTGTCGATAGGTATGTTGTGGCGTGTGCTGATGCAGCGGGGCTACGGGAGTGGTCGATTAGACATGTTTTAAGTGCAATTCTGACCTTAGGGCTTGGATGCGTAAGTGGCGTTATGGACAGGCCAACATATTGTGACCATGAACAAAGTGAACCCAGTACGAAATGGTCGACTTGCTTATTGACAGTTATGCAGGCTAAATCGACTGTAAGTGGTCAGGTCCCACATATGCATCTCTAGGTCATAATATAAATGATAAGGCATAAAAACACAATATGTTTTCAACATTGTAAGGGTAATAGTTAAATGCAAAGCATTAAACATAAATATGTCATATATTTAAATGTCTGGCATATCACCACCGTAGGGTATACATGTTCCGTCTTGGGGGGGAGTTGAGTATAGCTTAGCAAGTTCTTAATCGAATGTTCCATGGGGCGCGGGTGTGTGCTCGCTGTCGCCTCCCGAGCTGACCCCAGGGTGCAGGGGTAGTGTCATCATCATCCGATTCCCGTGGTTGGCAGCCGTGAAGCAGTCGCTTGGTCTTCCTGTAGGCCGTTCAGGCATGAGGAAAGTGGTAGCTGTATGCTCCGGTCGGATAGGAGCCCAAAGGCCCCTGAAGCTCTGCTGATGGTGGCGGAGCTGCGTGTGCCATGGTGGATCCCGCTCCAGCCCCAGGCCTTTTGGAAGGTCCGCATCTGTGTGCCACAGACTCGGGTATGCAGTGCAGCCGGGTCTTCCCCTTTATGGGCGCTACGGAGGGCTCCGGTGGTGAAACGCCGCCAGCGGCGCGTGGTCCTCCAGGGGTCGTGGGCGATGCTGTGGGGGTATACCCCATTTGGCCTTCGGCCCAGGTGGACAGGGAACCTGGGTGGCATGTGTTCCAGGACGGAATCTGCCCGAGCGGGGCCTGCTCGGCCCTTTCTTCTTGGCCTCCCTCGTCTCCCGCACATACCCTGGCAACTGCAGTGCCATGCGTTGCTCCAATCTCTCCCAAAAGCGCTGGAAAGCCTCGTCTATGTGTCGGAGGGAGCGCTCAGTCGGGTCTTCGCTGGGGTCGGCCTGCGTAGGCGCCATTTGTGGTGTGGCTTGTATGCGAGGCCCGTCCCGAAGAGTGAAAGTGTAGGCGAGAGCTCGTTGCTTAGTTGCTTGGTCCCCGGTGCAGGCTAGGGTGGACCGGGATAACCCCCACCGGTCCTGGGGGGGGGGGGACAGGGCTCTATTCAGGCTTAGGAGGGCACTAGGTCGCGCAGAACGGGGGATCTGCCGCCTCACCCGTCCGGCGATACTGCTAGGCCTCACTCCCGATATCCTCGACGGATGCGCCGTGCACCCGTGGGCTGCAGACCCGGGGTACCTCGGTTGGCTCCTGAGGTGAGTGTGATCAGGCTTCAGTAGTTTCTGCGGTTCCTGGCTGGCTGGAGTGCAATTATTTCGGGTAGAAAAGAAGATTGTGCTCGGAGCTCACACGAGGCACGTCCAGCCGCCATGAAGCTCAGGCCCCGCCCCCCCTAATAAATATTTTAACACTAGATATAGTTATTTTAGTGTCGTTACTGTGAATGACATCACTGTGTAATCATAATCATAACAAATAAGAATAAAAAATATATGGCAAGGCCTAAGCCATAACAACTGGTTTCTGAGCTGCTAAGTTGCCCCCTAACTCTAAGGGGGCTCTTCCCTGTTTATTGCTACCTCTCATGTTGCTTCTGAAAGTAAAGGCAACCACTGCATTTAAAAGTACAAAGTACTAACACTTGTCAAAAGTGGTCATCTTGCATGTTTACACTTCACTGCTGCTATATGATCAGTAGCCCAAGGGTTATACGTTTGCTCACAAGATATTCTTAAACATAATGGAATCAGGTATATGTTTGTAAAACACCTATTAAAAGCCATGGTACTACAAGGACTTAAGAAAAGAGTTAACAAAATGAAATATGAGAACTCCCTATGTAATCCAAAGGATAATAAATGGGTAATAAATCATCATGGGCTGTGGAAAAAATTGGGTTAATGAAATTAATATAAAAAAAAACCACACACACAAAAAAAACACACACAAAAAATTAAATAAAAAGCAAACCACCGGGTGAGAAAATTATTTAGAAGAATGCCTCTATACTCTGCACGTCAGCTGTACGTGCAAACAGTGCAAACAGTGCAAAACACTGTGATGTTCACTAGTATTGACTACATTTTCTCTATGCGTAAATGTCAATCTTTGTCAATATAATTTCCACTTGTAATCTTATATTACACTGGAAGCCACAATTTGACTATTTTGAACAGTAGGACATTGATTCTCTTATTTTAGTTAATTATAATTATCTAGAATCAATGTTACCCAGTCTTCTTCTGGCAGTTTTAGAAAGAACGAGCTTTGTGTAAAGAACTTACTTGAGATCACTTGTTTCTAAAATACACTGAAATCTTCATAGAGAAAGACACTATATTAACATCTATTTCCACAGCAAACTTGTCACATTGACCAAATGCTATTTATAACTTATATAGGTACCTGAATTAATTTATATCCAAATTATATGAACACAAACTTGGATTATAGTATAACACACGAATAATGTCCTATAATTAGTGTATTTGCATTTAGAGCTGTGTTCATATGTTTTTGTTTGTTAGCAAAATAGTTTTTTTTTGTAGTTTGTGGTGAACGAAAAGGGGCATAGCAGGTTGTCGTATGTAACAAGAGATCCCTAAGAAAAATTCCATAAAAGTAAATATATCAATACAAATACAACTATTCAAAAAAACGTTCAGTCATCAGCTGTGGCAGAACTAAAGTAGAGAGGGCCCTGGTACAAGAATTTTGTTGCCCCCTCTCACCCCCAATCGCAAGGATGGCCATAAGGTAGATTCCCATCTGTTGTACAACTCCCATAGTGTGTGTGAATGTATTGGTGTATTCGTGTATAGTGTTGTGTGTTTTTTTTGTACCGTTGCTATTTGAAACCAATAGTTTACTTGTGTGTAGTGTTTGCCTTCGAATGCAGGGGTGTATTTGTGTGTAGTGTTGGTGTTTGAATGCTGAGATGTATGCACATATACATATTCACTGTCACAAATGATAAATATCAGTATATCAATATCATATATCAATATCAATATTATCATCACAAATTATATACACTGAAAAACATACACACACAGACATACATGCACATACAGACACACAAACAGATACAGACACACACAGACACATATGCAGATACACAGATACACACACGGACACACACACAGATAAAAACACTTACCCACAGATACACATATACGCAGGTACAAATATGCAGATACACAGGCACAAAAACAAATACACAAAACACCAGGTGCACACACTGACACACATTCAGATACACATACACACACTACCATTTATACAGATTAACAAACACACACAGATACACAGGCACACAGATACACACAATAACACATAGACATCCACACACAACAGCAAACATGCAAATACACAGACATACAGATACACACAATGACACTCATACATATACAAACACAGGCACACATACAGATACACAGACACTACTCAGGCTGAGGCTGTTGGGAGTCAGAGGCTCTCCCTGTCTGCGCCCTTCCACTCTGTTTTCCTTCCACACGGCTTTCACTTCCTCCCAGTGGTGACATCATTAAAGGGGCCCAGATGCGGTGTTAAAGGGCTGCAGCACTGACCGGGCCCCTGAAGACACATTTCCATCCGGTGGCCCTTAATGCACGGGCCACCCGATGGGTCCTCTTAATGATGTCGAGGATCTGTAGAAGAGTTGACATCCTATGACTTCTGGCTTTTCCTAAAACTAAAATCAGACCGTCTATGAGATTTGGGTAAATACAATGAGGCAGCTGATGGCAAATCCACCAAAGGATTTAGCAGAGTGTTTTGAACAGTGGAAGAGGCGCTTGGAGTACTGAGTGAGGTCCCAAGGTGCCTACTTAGGAGGGGACTGAGGCGTCATTGTCCTATGTACAATGTTTCTTGTATCTTCAACATTAAATATCTCCATTTTTCACATTTCATGGCTGGATACTTACTGAACAGACCTTGGACACACATATATTCATATACACACACATACACACACATACACACACGTAGATATGCATACATGTAACCTCATACACACACATACAAACTTATAAACTCAGACTAATAGACACACACACACACACACACATTCAGAGAGACTAACTTATATGAGTCTATATTTATAGATTAATACAAACTTTATTATTGCATATTGAGTCCCACCCAGCCTCCCTTTTTTACCTTGAAAAGGAGCTGGAGTGGAACCTCATCCGTAGGTTCCAGTGGGATGCTGCTATGATAACTCTGTATTAATTGTCCAGGTCCCTGCCGCTCTACACTGATGCTGGGATGGTGTCACATCCCAGTAACAGTACAGGGTGCACAGGGGAGCTGTGCAATCAGTATACAGAGATCCCAGCAGCTCCCCTGACACCTGTTATGCAGTCACTAACAAGACTGAGGCAGAGTTTGCACCTGCCCACTGGCACATTTGTGCCAGGAGTGCCTTGCAGCTCTGGCAAGAGGAGGGTGCTTTGTACACCCTCCTGCCTCCTGTCATCTGGGGCATACTGCTCCCTCCTCTAGTTAGCACTCCATTTGGGCTAGGTACTGAGAGCTCAAACAGGGGATACAAATCATCATGATGTACACACACACAAGATGGGACAACTCAGCTGAATATAAAGTATTATTACTTCTGCTACAAAAGTAGAGCAAATTCGTCAAGGAGAGAACCTCTTTTATTGGGCTTGATCCTTCAGCCATAGCCAAGTGAATATAACAGTTACTCATCTAAGGATATACCGGACAGGCACTGTGTTTCCCTTGGACATCTAGTGTAAGGTATTCTGTGGTGCAGTTTACTGGACCATATAAGAGATTAATCCAAGCCAGTGCAATGCTGTCAAAGTAGAAGAATCAACAAGACTCCTGCTTCACTTGTAGACTCTTCTGTCTCATGAAGAATGATCCGGTTTCTTACCAGGCAGTTATCTGTACTCCTCTAAGCATCTTAAAAAATGTCCCTTACAATCTATGGTGAATAAATATGTACTCATTATATGACAGATGTTCTCATATCCACAAAATATTACTACACAATTGCAGCAGCACCGATGTCAACAAATTATGATTCACGCCATATAGAGGTCACGCTCTAATTTTCCCCTTAGTTGCCAGAAGAACATTATGACTACGGAGGAACAGACTTATTACTTGGCAGCTTTCAATTCAGGTGAAATTAGTTTGAAGACACTCCCATTTTAACATTTATTTATCAGGCAGCAAACACTCTGTGCAAACTAACTGTGTACACAAATATAATTAAAACACGACCCAAAAAGACAACTTGTTTATCTATGTAAAAGAGAAAAAAAAAATGAGCAAGGTGCCTAAATAAAAAAATACACCCAAATAACTAACTATGGCCCCTATTTCCATTCATCTCTATGTCAGTCCTCCCCATATAATATGACACATCAATAATTCACCGCCCTCCCCAAACAAAACAAAAATAAAAGTGAGGTACTGGCTTATATTTGTTGTATACTGCTTTTGCCATTCCAATCGTTGAAAAAAATATTAAGATAAATACTTTAAAAAGAATCAAACATAGAGAAAGAAATGCACTTATATTTCATTAAAAAATTTTAATTCCGAGGGTCTTGGAAGGCGAAGAGAGAAGTAGATGACCTAATGGAGGAGAAAGCAAGAGTGGGTGAGGTTGGGGTAAGGTGGGGGGATGGTAGGGAAATACTGTAACTGTCAACTGAGTAGTTTTGTCCTTATTTATTAATTAACAAAAGTGCTGCCAAGTGCTGAACTACATATTTTGGAGTTTATAGAATATGCTTTAGCATTCCCTTACTCCCTTTTGAAGTAAGGAAAGGACTAACAGTCTGATATCTCAGCCGATAGCCAATTTCTGGTTTTGTAACAACTTAAAGGGACACTATAGTCACCAAAACAACTTTAGTCGAGTGAAGCAGTTTAGGTATAGAGATTATGCCTCTGCAGTCTCACTGGATAAACAAAGGGATTTAACTCCCAAGTGGCAGAGAACTGAGCAGAGAGAATGCAGGGGCATGATCTATACACCAAAACTGCTTCATTAAGCTAAAGTTGTTTTGGTGCCTATAATGTCACTTTAGGAAGTGTACTTTTATTTATTTATTATACATTGTTTTGTATTTTACTAATGCATTATCTATTTAACTCATTAAAAATTACAATAAAAGCATTAAAAATAGGAGAGATTTGGCAGTGTAAAATCATACACACTTTTTTTTATTCCCACTTATTACACATTTTAGTTAATTTAGTAGTAACAACATTTATTAATTGAATCTCAGAACACAGCATTACACAAAACAGGACAGAGTAACCAATTGCTGTCTACACATTGTTTTCCTCAACACTAATGCCACTTCCACAAAATCCCACATACTTTGATGCTATCACTGGGTTTGATGAAGCTACTCCCTAAGGCAAAATGCATCACAGTTTCCAAAATAAATGAGCCTTGATGTTTTAAATTAGCAGTGTTAAATGTATGCATTGTAATTTTCACTCCTTTGTGTAACCTATTACCTTTGGACGTTCTGTGCTATCTGTTGTTTTGATATACCTTACAAGCAATGTTGTATGCAGGGGTGTGCCATAAAATAAAAGCAAGTTTTATGCAACAGCAGTGACACAATGTGCAAACAGACACACATTTATGTGAATACATGGGCTACAAATCAATACACATAACACAACATTGACCAATACCCTACACAAATGTACAAATACAGAAAACTAACACATTAATAATAGGTGTTTTAGAACTTTTCCGCAATTTCTCTGGGAAACAGGTTGCATATAGGCATGGACCAGGGGACCAGATGTACACGTCCTGTTCACTTGTAATCTGTACCAGTAAACCAGGATAGTCATAAGCAGGCATAAACAAAATGAAACTGAAGAAAGTGACCAATCAGGGAGCTATTGCTTAGTCTCAGTGGCGTACACACACTCCATGGGGCCCTGGTGCGAAACTGATCCGTGGGCCCCACCCTACCCTGACCCTTTCCCCCCTGACTGTGGGCCCCCCCCGACACATACAGACACAAACACATACACACACCCCCGACAGACACATGCATACATACATACATACAGAGACACACACGCAGACACATACAGAGACACAGACACACACATACATACAGAGACACAGACACACACATACATAAACAGACAGACATACAGATACACACATACAGAGACAGACACACATACACACACCCCCGACAGACACATACATACGTACATACATACAGAGACACACACGCAGACACATACAGAGACACAGACACACACATACATACAGAGACACAGACACACACATACATACACAGACAGACATACAGATACACACATACAGAGAGAGACACACATACACACATACAGAGACACAGACGCACAATCATACAGAGACACAGACACAAACATACATACAGATACACACACACACATACAGAGACAAAGACACAGACATACATACACACAGAGACACAGACATACATACGGATACACACACACAGAGACACAGACATACATACGGATACACGCACACACACAGACAGACAGACACACATACATACACACACACACACACACACACAGAGACACACATACAGAGACACAGACACAAACATACATACACAGACATACATACAGACAGGGCCGGCGCGTCCATAAGGCGGCACAGGTGGCCGCCTTAGGGCGCACCGGCTCCGGGGGCGCAAGATTTCAGTGACCGGCAGGAGGGAAGCTCTCCCTCCTGTCGGCCACCATTTCCGCCCCCGGCGCGGCAGTGCGGCAATGCTGCGATCAGGCGCGGCGAGGGAGCTCTAACCTCTCTGCTCTGCTCCCTCGCGCGCTGTCTAGTGATGCCGCGGGAGCCGGAATATGACATATGACCGCATGGGCCACCCGATGGACCCCTTAACATGCGGCCCCGGCAGTTTGCCGCACGGGCCGGGGCCGCAAAGCGTGGCAGCTGCTACCCGGTCGCGGGGGGTCGCAGGGGGCCGCAGGGCTGCCGGGCCCCCTGGAGTGCCGGGCCCGGTCGCAGCTGCGACCCCTGCGACCGCGGTACGTACGCCACTGCTAGTCTGTTCAATGCGACTAGTGATCAGTTTTAATAATCAAAGTAGCAGTCTAAGGATCATAACCACTTCAGCTCGGTGTAATGTTATGGTACCAAGGCTCTAAAATATGCCTCCATTTTTAATGAAATAATTTGGGAGTGATTTGACAAACAAGACTCCTCTTCCTGGCACTCTGAGACTACCCCTTCAACCAACCTGATAATAATAACATTTCACATCTGCATTATTATAATTGATTTCATCCAATCCCACCATGCTTGGGACATTTTAGCCCAGTGATCGTATCCTATCACTACATTGCCTCTTTTAGTAACATGATTAGTTTCTCTGGATTTCATATGGACTTCACACTAAATTCACCCAGAATAACCACCTATGTCCGGCTCTCTCTTCTATCATGTCATATTGTTGACATGTCACTGACTGCCTTTCTTCTCTCTCTATATGGATAATAACACATTTTCTATGACATAGATGTTCCAACTCTTTTGACAACCCTCCATAGATACATTCCATGCAGTATACTGGAACACCAGCTAACATAACCATGCCACCCTAGTTTTA